>NW_028278206.1:300000-600000 GCF_059751315.1 Micrasema longulum
CAATTTGTTTGTGTTTCAAAATTTGTAAAATAAAACATAAAACAATGAACACGTTAAAAATAATTTTTAAACATATTTTTAACCCCGAAATTCAATAATTATTTGGATGTTTCTTACGTAACTCTTTTGGGTTACATTGTCCAGATTATTAAGCAAATGTCACTTAACCTAATTTTAGCCACCTTGCTACATTATTTTCTAGATATAATGAAAATGCATCTATAAGAAAAAGTTACCGTAGATGTTCATAAATATCTCATGAAATAATTGTGTGTTATGCATCAAACTACAAGGAAATGGTTTTTCCTTTGTCTCTAAACTTTTAAATTGCAATTGATCAAAATGTTTTTTTTTTGGTTTAATAACTTTTGTAAGTAATATTTTTATCTTGATCAATACTTGTATAAAATCGCTATTTTAATGTCAAAACACTTTTTTTACTATGCTAGAAGTATTTATTAGTCGTAAGATACCTTCTGTCTCTGTCCTGTTTTCTTAGTCGGGCGTTTAGTGAAACTATCAACAAAGGTAACGTTTATGCGAAAGGGAGCGACATCCTGAATAGAATTTACACCCGACCGATGTTAACAGTCCGTGCTCTTTACTGTACTACTTGTTTTGCTTGTCAAAGTCAACGCGATATGACGTGATAATACTTCACTGGTCATTCCATTTCCTTTGGGGATGACTTTTTAGCTCGGATTTGTATGGAGTATTATATCTTTATATACATATTATCTCAATGCAAAAAACACAATCTCGTATCAAACTGCATACGACTAAAAGTGTGTGTTGAGTTTTAACGAATAGATAATAACGATACAACAAATCATCCGCTTTCGTATTTTGGCTCGTTCGTTGGATCAAATATACACTAATCGAATCTACGGGAAGCTGGATGTACATTTTTATTTTAGTTTTCAACCCTAAGACAAAAGCATCCGTGAAAGGGAGGTCAGCACTTTCTTGTTGGAAGAACTAGCTAAATCTCCGTAGAATTGTTGCAAAAGTCGAAATCGCAACAAAAAAAAAACGACTGCAGCTACGTGCGCCAACAGATGCCTATGCAACGGAGGCATCGAACACATTTACACATGGCAAAAACCACTCATTCCGCAAAAGCTGAAACGGTTTCAGTGCAGTTTAAAAATCATGTTTCTCGGTTACGTGTACACTTTGCTGAAGTCCTGAACGGCTTTGCAGGGGATTTGAGTGTAGGAGATGGATATATTGTGTATAGGTAAAATAGTGTTGCGCTAGTATCAGACAGTGGGCTGTGTGGCAGGTGAAGACGTGCCCTTCATACCAAATGATAGGGACAGAGGCCTTTCGAATAGTGCATTACATTTATTAAGTTTTTTTGTTAAACTAAAATAATCAAATATGTAACATTTTGTTACTTGGGAGACGGGTTATAAGTTGTAAGCCGGGGTTGATGTCACGGACTCTGGATCAGGAGGCCCGATGATCAAATCTCGCAATACCACAAAATAGTTATAATTTTTTTAATATTAACGATTTGAACGAAATGTTTTATTTTTTATCAAAAAATAATTGAAAATTTTCAAAAAAAAAAACCACCAACTGCCACACTTTATGCAAAGAGCTAGAAGAAATACAATCAGGGAAAGCAATAATGATATTCATCGTAAAAAGTGTTTTTTTTAACAAAACTGACTTGAGCTTTGATCGTGAAGTGCCTCCATTTCAGTCGAAGTTTTACGGAAGTGGAGACGGAGCAAAGTGGCGCACAGTGTTTTGTTTCATAAAAACCAGACGCTAAAAATTCTAATACGTCTCGAAGCCCCTCGTACGATGTATTTCATGACTTTTCAAAAATTATCGTAGTTACTTCTAGAGGAATTGATTTTTACTTAAAAGTATGTCTTCAAATTATATACATATTAGATTTTTATTAACATATTATAACAGAAATTAACACTTAAGAGAAGGTAATATAAAGTCTAGGCATCTACAGGGATTATGAACTGTCAGATTACAAATGTTTTGTTCATTAATAATTAATAATAACGTTTCTACTTCTCTAACAGAGTGAAAACTCGTTTTAAATTCATTTATACACATACTGGTACATAATATTTTAATGAAACTTTATTGTTATTATCTTAAACAGATTTCTTAAAAATATACATAATATTATTTAAGACACACGATATTCTACTGTATGAAGTTCAGGATATGGTGGGACTCATATTTTTTTTCATTTAGATTTAAATGTTATAACGTTTGCTATTGGTTTAAAAATTATTGAAAGACTTTTTTTTTCCAATACATGAATATTCACGTATGTATGTAGCCATGTAAAATAAAATTTTTAATTCTAGGGTTTTGAGACTGTTGTAAACAAGAAGGTTTTTTCTTTGGAAGTTTGTGAAATTGATGTTTTTTTAAGATGTCATCAATTGGGAGTATATCTGCTTTTTTGAAAGAAGGATAAGTTCTGGGCTTTTTAGGTTGTGGTCACGTGGCTAGTGTTGGAGACTCATGGCTAGAGGCCAGAGGTTCAAACCCTAATTTGATTTCCATTTTCTAATAGTGAGTTATTTACAACTTGTTGAAAATGGCCACCAAAATTGAAATATTTGGGTAAATTATAAGTACGCTAATGCTTATTTTTCTCAACAAAAAAAAAAAAAAAGATTTCCATTGTTTTTGAGTCATAAGTCAACGTTTGTATTAGTCGCTTGAATTTGTCACGCAGATTATCTGGGAATATCTCCATAACTTCAATTTAATTTTTGGGATCTAGCTCGTATGAAACGAAACACTGTAAGGCGCGCGGCGACGGAAGCGGCCGACACTAGTTCGGTAGAAATGGAAAGATACTGCTAACGAGAAAATCTTTTTCGGATGGAGTTATTTAATGCTGGCATTGGAAATAAGACAGAAAGTGCCGAAGGTCCTACCGCTTCCGATTTGATAAAAGTACACATATCTCAGAACAAAACGATAGATTTATACTCCTTCAGAGCTGGAGAGAGAATACGTTTCTGTTTTAAGTGATGAAGGGTTACTTGCCAGACAGAAAATAGTTCGAGACCGCTTAAATAAAAAGAACTTTTATTTCAGAGCAGCGGCATAGAGTTAAATTGTTAGCTGCTTTTATAAAAACGTTCATAATATAAATAAAATAAAAATAACATAAATAAATAGGCAATAATAGAGAAATATCACCTTTTTAAAAAGATTTTCAAAGTAATAAGGGTCTATAAAATACTGTCCTGTAAAATAAAACATTCTCCTTAATTATTAGTAGCATAATATTTTAAAATTTGTAGTTTTGAATTCCCGCAAAAACGGTCATTCCATTGGCCATGCCTCTAATACGTCACGATTCATGTTTGCTTGTTTCTGGCCATTAAGTTTTATCTAGAACATTATCACGATTCTTGACGTCACAACAACCAAGGCCAAACACCTCGCGTTTTTCTACGAACGTATTTTTATTGTTTTTTTTTTACATTTACAAACAATTCTCCACAATATCCATATTGATTTTTAAAATACAATTAATTATTCTACATCCATTTAATATATTTTTATCGTTATTTGTAGTATGTGTTATTTCTCTATTGTCAAAAAGAAAAATTAGCTATTGAAGAAGATAAATAAAGGTGAAAAATAATTAACATAAAACACAATAAAATTGTGTCGGTCTCGTGGTGTAATGGTCAGCGCGTTTGCCTACCATGCAGGAGGTCTCGGATTTAATTCCTGATATGGTTGATACGAAATAATTTTTTTTAAATGCGTTTTTACATTAGAATATTTCAAAGCCCTTGGACTGGTACCTGAAGCGTAAGATTGATCATCTTACCTTCATGTAACAAAAATGATCAAGATACGGTGCACCAATACAGTACCTTATGCACCATTAGGTGCGGAAATGAGATGATGATGTAAATAAAGAATGATTGCATATAAACTATGAAGTTTTACAACAAAATATTAATATTTAAAGCATTATCTTTGTGGTCAGACATTTTATAAGATGTTCTTAAAAAATTGTGTTTAACCACTAACCGACTTTTCTATGTCTATCGGTTTTTATTGTAATGGTCATTTTTATTTTAAAATTTCATTTGAAGAAATATGTATAAAAACAAATCTTCACAAATGTATTTATTTTGGAAATACAACTAATTTTACAAAATCCATTTTACGTGTTATTATCGGTATTCGAAGTATGTAATGTTTCCCTTTTGCCTCTTTTTTCATAATTCCATACAACTAGTATATATTTGTTCTACGCCAGATATTTTTGAAGGGGTTGATTTCATGACTTTATAACTGCACTTCGATGAATTTTCAATAATTATCTTAACTAAGTGTAAAGATAAGTAAATCATGAAGTCCGCCAGTATCAACAGACCTAATCAACGTGTTTGTGTCAGTGATGTTAACATTACCAGTTCCAACTTGTTAACGTATTGACCAAAGCTCGGCTAAGCTGTTTCTGAGGATTAGAAACATCATCAAAATCAGGGAAGCGACCTTTGATCCTGTGCCATGATAGTAATGTATCTAACCGTGTCAAAGATAAGCGGTAGTGCTATGAAATCAATGTTGACAAGGTTAGTCGACATAAAAAAAGCTCTCGTCTTATAAAAGCACGGAAATCATACAATTTTACCATTTAAACTTTGCTATATTTTTATTAATGTTTTTTTAATTAAAAAATAAATAAACGCTAGATGTAACAATAATTTTTAATTGTGTTTATGACAAATAAATACTTAATTTCACTAAAATATAATTACTTTTGGACTGGCAGATTACGCCTCTTTAAATTCAGAAAAAACTAAAAGTTTCATTGGTACTTATATTAAAACAAAGTATTTGAGTAAATTTTGTTTTATTGATATGAAAACAATATTTTTAAATTAACATATTACAACAGAGATGAAGAACATTTAAGAGAAGGTAATTTTTGAAGTCTAGGCATCTACAGGGCTTATGACCTGTCAATGGCTGGTTTAAGTGGCCACTTTACACACTGTGCAACATTCACCATTCTGCCTATATTTGAACATCTATATTCCTTCAACTCTTTCATCTGTTGATGTTTGTGAAGTTAAAGAGCTAAAACCTTTATTTATGCGGGTGAGATTCATCTAATTGAATTATTTCACCTACATACTAGGCAACGCCTGAAAATTTATTTTTTTCAATTTCTATACTTCTTCATGGACCAGGTAATTTATCAACAATATTTTGAGTTTGTCCAAATTTTTATAGACAAGGATTCAACTCCCTGGGGAGCTGTTTATATTAACACATTACAACAGAGATGAAGAACATTTAGGAGAAAGTAATAAAAGTAATTGTTAAACTGTTGTTGTTCCGTGGCTAGTGTTGCGGACTAACGGATGAGAGGTCGGAGGTTCGAACCCCACCCTACTCCAACTTGATTTTCACTATTTCATAGTTCATTATTTACAACTCATTGAAAATGGCCACCAAACGGAAATATTTGTACAAATTATAAAAACGCATATTTAAAAAAAATAGAAAATTATAAAAATACGCTAGAAAGTTATCTATATATTAAGGTTTATAAGAATAAACATAAATTTAAAAAAAAAATACAAGCATTTTCACTCACATAAAATTTTAAAGTATTTTTCATAAATTCTAGGTTGAATTATGCCTGCTTCAATGATTCAAAAAAAGTTTATTTCCACTCTCTTTTTCAAATTAAAATTTTCTTCATTTTTTAACAATAATATTTTTGTTGAAAATATTTCATTTCTACAGTACGATGTACGCATAATTTTAATGTTGTCGAATGGCCGATTCGAATAAAGAAGGATTTTTCGTGGAATATTTAAATAAATAAAAAAATTCAAACATAGGCAGAATGGTGAATGTAACGCAGTTTGTGAAGAGGCCAATCAAAACCTGTCAATGACATGTCTTAAGCTTTGTAAATAACTAAGCTTCCATATTCCTTTCTCTATAGTATTCCTTGTCTCTAATATTATAAAGTATGAACCAATTAAAAAAAAAAAAAACAAACGACGGCCTTTGTAAAGTAATGACGAAGACACTTGATACACGCACGAAAGTTTCCATGATCGATTCCCGGCAAGAACACTATAATAATAATAATAATCAAAGTTTATTAACAAAAATAACAATTACTTTATCTACTACATAAACACTTAGGTAATAGATTTCTCTGGATCATGTCTAGTCTGCCTAACAAGGTACAACCTGTTTTAAGGCAGACATCTTTCTGCAAAAATAAACAATAACATTACTACCTATTTGTTAATATACTTAACAGTTATACAATATAAATGAAATAAGAATTTATTTTTAGTAAATTTTCTGATTTTTCTCGACCTAAATCCAGTAACCATTTTTTTACTAATTTTGAAAATTGAATCCGGGTCATGGTTTTGCAATCTTTGGGTAGCATATTGAATATTTTAGTGCCCAGAAACCTGAAATTTCTTTGCCCGAATTCAGAGTTTGTGATAGACCCCATGACCCATCCTCTAGATTGACTTCTGGTAACACAAACATTATTATTCTAAAAATATATAATTGTCTTATATCTAAGATCTCGAATTTCTCAAATAACTCGACGCTGGGGTACCTGAAGGGCTTTTTTAAAATTATTTAAATGATTGATTTTTGAGCAGATTCGAGAGGTTTTAATATCGATTTATTAGTGCCTCCCCATCCTATCATGCCATAAGTTATAATTGAATTACCTAAAATAAAATGAAATTGCTTGGGTTTAATTAGGGATAAGATATTTAATGAATCGTAAATTTTCGCAAGTCTGTTGTGATGCAAAAAAAAGTAAATGAATTGTAAAAAATAATTATTTGCTCCTAAGATGAATCAATTTATTTTTTATAAAAATATGGATGAATTTATATTTTCTAAACACCTACCCCGCTATGAGCAACATAGTATAAGGGATATCGGGGTAAAATGAGACAGCACAAATATATCCTTTAAAGCAAGTGTTACTGTTCCTCTATCGGAAGCGTTACTTCACCCTGTCTACATGTTGCTACAAACCATTAATTTATATTACTGCAACATTGTATACACACCACTATGTTCTATCACTTTGAAAAATTGTAACATGAGCCATTAGTACTTGACGCACATATTGATATTCGTGATGTCACACACATAAATACATGATTTCACGAAGATTACGCTTTTGTTGAATTACAAGCTGAAAAATGCTTTCTAAAAGTAAAATAGCTAAAGTAAATAATGCTACCTTTACGCGAGTTAAAGAAGAAAATCGTTCCCTTTTTTATTTTAATAAATCACGAAAAATTTAAGTAAAAATTCATATAAAATTTATGTTTGAAGCACTTTGTGATGTCAAGATTTATTAATAATCTAACAATAAATATTTTTAATTTTTTTAAATAATATGTTTATTGAAAAAAAACAAAATACAGACAAAAGGCAAGCATATACAACAATAACTCTAGGGCAACAAAAATTGCAAATTATAACTCACGGAATTATAGGATGGGGAGGTAATAAAAATCAATACTAAAACTCTTGAGTCTGACCAAAAATCGATCATTAAAATAATTTTGAAAAAGCCGTGCAGGTAAAAGTTTTTCTTAGTATTTGGCTAGCCAACCGCCGCCTCCAGCTGAATGCAATAAAAAACATGATAAATAATCAATAAATAAATAAAAATAGCAGTTTTAGAATATTTTTCATATTTACACCGGTGAAATTCAAATATGTGATTGCGTGGCAGAATTATACGTTGCAAAAAATAAATATTTTTACATTTAATATTAGGTGTTCACGGATGTATCATTGTGATCGCGAATCCAATAAACAACCATGGTGAGAAATTGTTATCATGTCAATAGTTATTTGTGATTGAGCTACAGGACTTTTAATCGACGAGATAAACATCTGTGATTGAGCACCTGGTTAATATCGGGAAGTGCGGACATTATGATTGAGATGCTGGATTCAAACGGAAGAATTTGCGGGTTAGCGCAGAGAGAAGTAGGAAAAACTATTTAAACATATTGGTTAATAATATTATCGATAATTAAATTAGTAAAATAAATACGTTACGAAGTATGTTTAATGTCTTATTATTATTTTTCTTTTCATATAAAAAATCTCTGCCTTAAAACGAATTGTACCTGGTTATGTAGAAATTCAGAGAAACCTAATTCCACAAAAGCATAGTAGATTATAGTAATTGTTATGTCAATAAATCATTATTATCATAAAAAACCTTCCTCTTTGAACCGATTATTGATTCTTCTAAGATATCAATGTTTTTTTAATCTACTCATATTAGCACACAGTATTTTAAAATGAGCATAACCGTGCTATCAAATAAACTCAAGTGATCTAAGAAAAAAATGATTTTTTTTATACGTAGAATAAACCTTAGCCAAATAAATACTCGGTCAAATAAAACAAAGTCCTAACATTGATAATATGATAATATAATAGAACCTCAGACATGATGACCAGTATTCTTAGTAACACAATGAAGCTTTCGTTAACTGTAATCTGTCAATTTATTTTTGAACAAATAAAGGTATGGTATTAGGAAATGGTCGCTTTATAGGTCATACGAAGAGTAATAATTGATCCATCAAGATATGGGCTGTATAGTACACGGATTAATCATTATTACTTATAAAAATAGGGGTGGTGATATTTTTTTAAAAGGTACGTTAAAATAAAATTATTATAATGGAAAACTTGTATAGCGCCATTTTTGTAACAAAATATCTTAAGGGCGCTTTACAAAGTTATTAATAAAATAAACAAATTTATTTTAAACTTTTTTAATTTATAATTTAAGCAAAAGAATTTTATTCGTTATCACATACTACGGATTCATTTAAATAATTTAGAGAATAAATGGGTTTTAAGTTTTTTCCGAAACATCACCTCACTCTCACAGTTTCGCACCTCTGCTGGGAAAGCATTCCATACCGTAGGGCCTGCGACCGCAAATGCGTGTTCGCTAAATTTAGTGCGCTGTTTGCGTAGAGGTATAATAACTTTTCCTCTTGACGTAGATGTAGCTGATCTAAGCATAAGACGTCTGTCAGCTGTTCACGTGGAATGCAAAGTTCTCTTAGATATTCCGAAGCAGAATTGTGCAGTGACGTATACATAAGCCAACAGAGTTTGTATTCCACTCTCTCTAGGAAATGTATTCAGTGTAATTCCCTAAGTAGTGGAGTGATATGACTGAACTTAGAGATTCCAAAAATAAGTCTCGCTGTGGCACTCAATACATACTATAGGCGAGTAATTTTATTCATTGGTAGACCTGCGTAGATACCATTACAATAATCGACTCTAGACACTACAAACGCATTTATTAATTGACGGGCGGCATCAACTTAAATTAAATTAAACGTTTATAATGTTAAACAAAATAACAATGCAACATTACAAAACACCGCTGGACAAAATCATGCTTTCTATATTGCGCTATGAATTGCGATGCGGATCGTTCTATAGTGTCGTTTACCCTCAGGCTTTCTGATGTTACACTGATTTCTTTTGAGTTCTGGATCTCCAGTTAAACTATGTTATGTAAGTAATTTTTTTTATTATTCAATGTTCATTTTTACCATAAAATATTTGAAATTTTATGAAGTATCTAAAATAAAACAATTTTATTGGATTTAATTCTACTTTTATTTTATAAGAAATATATGTGACGCATTTCGTCTTGTAAGGACATTATCAAACTAACTAAAATAACAATATTCTCGTTCATAATACATGAAAGTTTAATAATATAAATACTAAATTTATTTAATTCATAATTCAACAAAACACCAACGTAGAGTTTCATTGATTTTACAAAATAAATGTTTGTAAATGAAATCAATATTAAAATCTAATTATTATATTAATTTTAAAACTGCATTCCTACAAATATTTCAAATAGTGCAAGGTTTTCCAAATAAACCCATAATGAAACTTTTAAATGTACTTAGTTTACCTTAATTTTTTTTTTTTTTAATTTTTTTTTTTTGATTTCTCTAAAATTTTATTGTGCACGCGGAAATATTGATTGACGCAACAGAGTTGATAATTAAAAGGGTTATTTAATAAGATTAATTGAATTAATAAACTTTAAACTAAAAATTTAAAACAAATTTTATTTTACATAAAACGGATATTACGGATATATGATGTTTTGAAGATATTGTCGGTCAAATTTCCACAACAGAGTTGTTTAATCCGAGGTCCAATTAAAGAAAAACATTTTTTTTAAATTTCATAAAAGGTACATGTTTTTAAAAAATTCTTAAAATATCTACATTTACATATCTAGTAAATGTTATCACTGTAACTCTCCAAAAAAAGAGACTTACTCTTGTCTTATACACTGTTGTAGTTGTTTATTTATAAGAGTTTATATAATTTTAAATACGTGTACATGAGAAAAAAATAATAAAATATGATATATAAATAAAAAAACATAAAACATTTGAATTTTCATTATTTATTGTTTTGGTTTATATAAAATTCCTTAATACTTAAAGTAAAAACCCCCATAATTTATAACGACTAATATGCACCTTTGTCATCAAACAGTAATTATTGTTTGTAAATAAGGAAACTTTATAAAAAAATAAGTTAGTTAGATAATGTCCTTAGAAGACGAAACGCGTCTTATTTGATTTATTTAAAAATAAAAGTAGAAATTCAATAAAAGTGTATTACTTTGGATACCTTACATATTTTTTATATGGAATTCAATCAATTATCTGCAAACAAAATAGATAAGATAGAAAGCTAAAATTTTAGCTTATTTGTTTGAAAAATACGATAAAATATTATATTATGTCTTGTTCTGTTTAGTTTCAAATGCAATCAATGTAAAAAAAAAACAAACAGTCACAATCGGTTTAATATTAAAATATTGAAAAACATTATTTTTCTAATTTAAAAAAAGTTTTATTATCTCTTAAGCTCGTATTACATGAGTCAGAAACTGATTCAAACTCTTACGCAAGGTCTTGTGTTAGTTTTTGTACAATAATCCGTGTGCCAAATCTTGTCATTTTTTTTTGGACAGACTAAATCATGATCTTAATAGGGTATCACTGTGGCTAAAAATTAATAAATTAAAATTAAATGTTAACAAAACTAAATATATGAATATAGGAAACAAAAGAATAGGAATTACACCATCAATTGTAATAGACAATGAAAAACTTAATGAAGTCACTGAAATTAAATATTTAGGTGTAATGTTGGATTCAAAACTTACATTTCACCAAAACGCTAAGATGGTAATAAATAAGATTGCAAAAAAAATATCAATTTTGGGAAGGATCAGAAGATTTATTGATAAGGACTCCTGCAAAACTATTTACAAAGCAATTATTGAACCACACGTTAACTACTGTAGTAGCATTTTATTTTTATCAAACAAAGAAAACATAGATAAACTAATTGTATTACAAAATAAAGCCTGCCAAGATTCTAAAATCATTTTGAAAAAAAACAGATATACGAGGGTAAAGTCGATGGTAAATGAAATAAAATTATCAACATATAAACAAAGAATATTTTACAATACAATGATATTTGTTCATAAAATTATAAACTCTAATAAAAAAACAGAATTTTGGAAAAAAATTGATCGGAACCAGCATGAACACGATCACAATACTAGAGAAAAGAACAAAATTAGACTTCCATTTAGGAAAAAGGCAAAGTCACAAAATTCAATTTTATTTAAAGCAATTAAAAAGTATTACGAAATGGAAAAAAATATTTATGAAGAAAAAAACATGTCAAAATTTAAAATAATGGTCAAGACATATGCGATAAACAATTTATAAATTTAATATATTTGTAATGTTATTATTAGAACACACATAACAATATGTATGATATGTGTGCCCTACTTTAAGATTTAAATTTTTTAAAAATATAAAAAAATAATTTGAAAACTGACATACGACTTACCATATTAAATTTTATCATAAAAAAACATACAAAAAGTCAAAAAAGCATTTACCTGATCTCTACCAATTAGAGACGCTCGAACAAATTAAAAAACTAATAATGAACGAACTTGCAAACACGGAGTTAAATATGACAGAAAACCGTAGTAGATATTCACGTAATACAAGGTTGACTGTAATTTACAATGTTCAAAAACAACGCAAGGAAAAACAAGATTTATGAATCAGAGACTCAAACTGTACAACGCTTTATTTATTTATTTAACTTTTTGTACATAATGTTATTTGTAGATTGGCGGGCTTATTGCCAAATGGCGATTTCTTCCAACCAACCAATAAAATAAAAGTTTTATTATTATAATTCAAGTTACATAACATATTCAATAGAAAAAAAATATTAAAAAGTTTAAAATATTTATAAATAGAAATAAACGTATTTGTTTATAATTTACCTTAAATCAAAACTATTACTCAATAGAAAAAAGGAAAAAAAGAGGAAAGAGGAAAAAGGAAAGGAGGAGAGATTAAGGAAGAGAAAGGAGACGTTTCTTCAGACGTGATTTAAACAGAAATAATGTAGTAACATCTTTGATGGTGGATGGGAGATGATTCCACAATCGAGCCGCATGGACACTATGTGAGTTAGAGAAGAAAGAGGAATTGTGTATGGGTATTAAGAGAGTGCCTTGAGAATGAGAACGAAGAGGTAAACCATGAACTGATAAGCGTTGAAATTTTTCACTTAGGTATATAGGAGCGTTAGGACTATGAAGTACATTGAACAAAAGTGAGAGGGAGTGATAGTCTCTCCGCTGTCTAATATTGAGCCATTTCAGTTGCCTACGATAATCAAAAATGTGGTCATATTTCCCAAGACCAAAAATGTACCTTATGCATGTATTCTGAAGTCGTTCAAGTTTATCGAGTCGCTCACAGCTTAAATCAGTCATGGAAACATCAGCGTAATCTAGAATGGGTAGTAGTAATGCTTGTACAAGAGTGCATTTAGTTCTAATGGGTAAGAATTTTTGCAACCTTCTAAGTGAGTGTAGACTGAAAAATGTTTAGCGGCTAAATTCATTAGTATGAGCTCGCCAGCAGAGATGTTCATCCATTAGTACTCCTAGATTTTTTACGGATTTCCTGTTTTGAATATTGGTACCATTGACAATAAGAGGATTAAGTGAAGGTATGTCTAGCTTACTAAGCAATCTTTGACTACCTGCAAACATAATTTGTGTTTTAGACGGGTTTATTAGTAAACCATACTCTTTTGTCCATGTTAACACGCAATTTAGTGTATTAGACATCGCTTTACCCGAGCAAATAAAAAAAACAACAAATTAAAGTAAACTTCCGCCCGCGGAGCAAAACAGAATCTTATAAATAAAATAAATTAGTGCCTGATGTAGGTAATGAAAAATGTTATAATGGCAAATGTTTTGGTTTTCTAAGATTAACATTAATAAAAAAATAATTACACTAATAATTTTAAGGGTTTTTCAATAATGTTTACATAAAATAAACCATAAATACAGAAATGTTTACATTTTTTTACATTTTTTTTACATTTTTTTTGCACCACAACAGGCCAGGAGGCCTAATTACAGTAGTGAATTACATCACAGAGCACCCAGGCTTGAGAAAAATCACATTTTAATTTTTTGTGTTCTCACCGGGAATCGAACCCGGAACCTCCCGTGCGTGAGTCAAGCGTCTTGACCACTACACTACGGAGGCCGCCTGTTCACGTTTACCATGTCGTGAATCTAATCCGAAAACTGGCAAACGTGCTGACCATTAGACCACGAGGTGGACAAACCTATAAACCTATATCCTATATAAAACCTATAAAACCTATACCTACAAACCTATATCGTTCAAATACTTTGGAATTAGGCGTATTGAGCCGTATTGACACGTGTACATTGTAAACTGATGTTATAAAATTTATTGAAAAATGACATATTTTTGTAACTGTACGTAAATGCAGTAAAACTTCAACTATCCGGATTAATGATTACCAGACGTTATCTGAATATACAAATATTAGGATAGTTAGATTAACTATTAAATTAACACAATGTTGTAAAATAAAACGTAAAATTCACTCTGATCACTATTTGAAATAATTCAGCGAATTGAAATCGAATCAAAATCTTATTTTAATGTATCCTTTTTTATTTATTATCATACCTAACATCTTATTTATTTTTGATTTCCTAATAACGATCCGGATATTTAGCAATTCGGATGATTGGAGCTCTACTGCCCAAGTAAACACAGATTTTGCTACCATTCGTGTTTGCAATGTGGTCATGATGAAGAACAAACCTCCGACAAAAAAAATAGGAAAATGACAATGGATCAGGGTCTAGATTTTTAACCGCTCATGCGCTTTGTAGCTGCAGAACATGAAATCTAGATTCTATTCGTAAACGATTATTTATAAATTAAATACACTTTTTATTAATTTTTTGTGCAATGTAAATGAGTGCTAGATTTCGAAACGTTCGTGCGCTATGTAGCTGCAAGACCTGTTGTAATCTAGCTTTAATGTGGTTATTGAAATTTTATCTTAATGGAAATGGGGAACTGGAATGCCAACCGCCAATGCGCTCTGTAGCTGCAAGGCGTGTTGGAATGCTTATTAAACAGCGCCCTTGAGGTGTTTTATACAAAAATAACGCTTTACAAATTATGCCGAATAAATAAATAAGCCCTCCATATTATCTCCATATTATACGAGTACTCCATATTATCCTAATATTTGTTTTGCATTTTTTGTTTCAAAATAATGTTATTTTGTAAAATTGCCAAACACAAGAGCCAGACTCCTTTTAGGCAAGTTCAAACTTAAGTGTTCCATTTTTTTTTACTGAATGTTTTGTTTATTTGTTTTAAAAAATATAAATGTAATTTAACAAACTTATAGAGAATTGACAATGCAATCAGAAGGGGTTAATTCAACTAAAACCGTGCATTACGAAATTGAAATTTTAAAGATAATCTTATATATTGTCAAATAAGGTGGTTTTTACTATCAGAAAAACTCATAGAAAGACCCGCGGTCTTTCAAACGGTGTTCCGGTATGTGAAGGGAGAGCTTTTACTGTATATTTTGTTCGTCCCTAGTACGGATCCCTACAACCAATTCTACAATTACCCGCGTATCTCTACTTTTCAAAAGTTTACTAATAGTTTTTAACCTGATTACTGGTTTAAGTTTCGTTACAACTTACGACGTCGCGTCGCGCCCCGCATTCTCCATTCTTCCCCCGACTGGTACAAACATGGGAGAGTTGGATTTACCCCTTCCCTCGTCCTTATTTACAGGCGGAGGTAGTAATTAAACAACCAACCCGGCCGCGGCGGCAGAAAATCGGTTTTTTGTATACCTATCAGCTGTAATTTATTTTCCCTGAAAAAATCCCTATCGAATCTGTGCAAGGACTCTTGAATGAAATTGAAATTTATTGCAATACAAAAAACAGTTACATATATTAAACAATAAAAAAAATTTAAAAAATGTGACATGCGATTTATTATTTTATTGATCACTAAAACAAACTGTCTGAATATTACCATTCTGCTTTAGTTTGAACATCTAAATATTTATCAGAAGTAAAATACATGTCAACTTTTTAAAACTCAACTTAATAAAATCCAGTAATTTACACAAATATTATAAAAAAATGAAGACATTTTTGATCTCCTTCCTTTTTTCATATCCGTTTTGCAACTATTATTCCCATCATTTAAAAAAAACTTAATTGGTGCACGTTGGTGTTTGCTTTATATATATATAGAATGTGTTCTGTCAGCACGATGGTTTTAATTTTTAATTTAACTACTACGGTGAAGGTATTTACTTGGTGAAAACTAAATGCCGCCTATATACGCCTGCATAACACATATTCTTCATTACGGATGCGAAACGTGGAACCTAACTATGGCCCAAAACAACAAAATTCTGAGTTTTGAGAATAGGTGTTTTAGAAGAATTTTGGGTGTGCGGTGGTTTGACTTTGTGAGGATTGAAATGATAAGAGAACGGACGCAGCAAACTCCGGTGACAACTGTTGTCAAGCGGAGGCGATACGGTTGGCTTGGCTTAACCACGCTCGCCTACTTCACAAGGCAACAGCTTCTCGACGTCCTGGACGTCCACTGCTGACTGTTCGTCGGCAGTTCGTTTCAGAACTACGGGACGCGAACCTGACTTGAAAGGATGCACAGGATCTGGCAGCCGACAGAGATGCTTTGGAGGATCTTAGTGGACACCATATGCTCCAATTAGAGAGGGGACATGGAATAATGAACTACTAAGAAGGTAAAAGTGGGGTTTGAATGTTAGTGTAATTAAAAACTCGACGAAGAGACGGGTACGTCTCAAAACCGGTAAACAAAGAAAAATCGGTATGTCGTTGTATAAAAATATTTAATTACATTTAATGAAATGTTAGACCTTAATGTTAATGATTTAAATATTGATAATAGACTTATTAATTTATATTGCTTAAATGTCATTACATTTTGAATTTTGTATTTTTTTGCTAAAATAAGACCAAATTACATTTTTATTTTTCTAAATTATGGAAAAGAAATTATTAAATGGTATTTCTCTGCGTTTCTTTTTTTTCAGATCTCTGAACTTCTAAATATTCCGCCTTTTGCATGAAGTAAAACGATGTTACAACACCGCGCGCAAAGGATTTTTTTAGCAAAGCTTTTAACGAGTTAAAAATACGGTTGAAAAACCAGAGACATTTTCAGAAAATATTTTTAAAGTAAACAGATTTATTTATTTCGCGTCTTCATAAACAAAATATTTATTACGTCTACGTAAAGCGAATCTTTTTCGCTATAAATCTTTGCACTAGGTCTAGTAAACACTGTAATGTAAAAAAAGTTATTCCTAAAATAGAATACGAGTTGAAAACAATATGCCTGCTTCCCTTCCCTGCAAAGCACCGAGAAAAGAAAAATCCAGAAAAGTTTTTTATTACCTTGTTTTCATTTCCGATAAGAAGTTGATTTAAATAAGAGGAAAAGCTTTAATCAGCATCTAACTACAGTTCGTGGAACTGGCTGGGAAGATTTATATATATATTTTGATCCTATATTTTCTGGAAATGTCTTTATTTCATAATTTATGTCAAAATAAGAGTCTTGATTGTCGTGGGAACTGTAGACATTCTAAACAAATATTTTGTAAGTATGACAGAATAATTCATTTTTACATAATTCACGTTCAGATATTTCAGTGAATACAATTTATAAGTAAGTGCAAATGAACGCCCGTTCTAGGGACTTCACTCTCAGGTCAATCAAACTTCGCATCCAAACAACAAACTTTTCAGTTGTAAGTTAAGATTTTTACAATACGACTTTACTACGACAGGCAACCTTATCAGAGTTCTATGGTGGGACGCACTGTAATTTTACTGAGCATATTTCATGTGATTATTTTATATTATTGTTTATTTAGCTGTGAACAATACATCAGATGATGTCATAACTTATAAATACAGCGTATAAATAATTTGTATTTTATTTACCAGTCTGAAGATGCTCATTAGAAGGTGAGAGCGTTAGTTGGTTGAATACAAAATTGGAAATGTACCAAGTATTTTTAATAAGTAACTTATTAAGTAATTTATTACATCATAACAACGGAATTCCATCAACAATTGTCAATAAATAGCTTGAATCAAATTTATTAGATGTTAACGTAAGTTGTAAGTGTTTTTTTTAATTACTTTACAAAGATTAACAAAATAAAATAAAAATTAACACTTTACTATGAAGAGAGGAGAGGGGATGGAAAGGAAAGAAGAAGGATAAAGGAACCTTTTAATTATTTAGATAGTAACATTTTAATCTTGACTTAAATGCTAATAATGAAGGGGCATCTCTAACATTAGTGGGTAGATTATTACACAATCGAGCAGCTACTATTGTAAAAGAGGAGGCAAGAAAATTAGAGCGATGAAATGGTATTAAAAGAGTTCTCTCATTACTAGAACGAAGAGAAAGCCAGTATTGTGATAGAGGTTGGATGAGCTCTCTCAAATAAACAGGCAAAGTGTAAAGTGCAAATATTGTAAAGAAGTGATAGAATGTGAATGTTTTTTCTTTGCCTCATACTGAGCCTGGTGCTTTCTGCCATCTAACTATCGATTAATTAAACTAAAACTTTTACTAGATAAAAAGTCTATCCCATCATGTTACATCAGTATGTCTTCTAACCTCATCAAGTAAATGTGGAGAACTTCTCATAAAAATACACAGCCAAAGCTTACATCCTACTCAAATAAAAAAGCTAGGACCCAAAATCCACTCAAAAATATAAACATTCATTATAAACATGTTCAATAATGCTGTAACTGCCATATAAGAAATGAAAAATCCCTTAAAATATAGTTTGGATTCCGATCTCAATAGCGTGCGGTTAGTGTAACAAAACAGCGCAATAATGTCTCGACTCTGTTTGCAGAGAGGTTGCGGTATTGGCTTAGTGGGAAATTGTGACGTAATGTTTCCTTTTCAACTCTAGACCGAGACATCGACTGCTCTCTGCTTACCGCCCAGTGCTCTTTACTTACAGCTCGCTCTTTACCGACTGTAATGATTTATTTCGTTTTCTGTGAACTGCTGATAAAGTCTTACTTCTCGTTTTTAGTATATAAAACTAAGGACGAGAGCGGAAACGAAGAATACCCTTTAACGTTGATAATAAGGTTTAGCTTTTGAAAATGCTTTTATGCATAGTATTTGAAAGTACGACATTAATCATGTTGAAAAATGAAAAATAAACTATTTGATATTTTGTTAAAATGAAATATGAATAATTTACTATAAAATGAGCAAAATGTAATATTTCATTTAAAATAACCCCATTGGAATACTTATCAAAATGGTTTTTTGGAATGCTAACTTTTATTAAAACTTGGATATTAGAGAAAATTTAAATGTTGAAACTAATAAAATAAATGGGAGTAAAAAAAAATAAAAAATGTACAAAAAACATAATTGTATTCCCATGAGTTAGCAAACTCATTCTGGGATAGATACAATTAAAGATTATCAGATAAAAATAAAAATACATTTAGTTGAACATAATTAAAACAAAAATGGACATATCTCGTAGACCTTTTTAAATACAAATTATAATATATTATTTAACATTAACTTACATTGGTCAAGGGTTATCGAGAAATAATTTAAGGAAGTGATTTTTAAGTGTTATTTGATTTCCATTCGTAGACTGGTAAGAAATTGATTTAAGGTGAATAGGCAGTTACCAGTTAGTTTACCACGTTGTTTTACTTTCTGGGCTAATTTTTTTAAAAGTTAAAAAACAGGTACAACTTATGTTAACACCCGACAGTTCTTAAGAAAAAATTGTATGACCTCGGTCCGTATTTTATCTGTAAAATATGAACAAAACAGATGTTTTATTAATACACATATATATTTAAGTGGAATTAGAAATGAACAGTTACTATTCTGTAAAATTTTATTGAATATCTGTGTTGAGTCTCAAGAGAAGGAAATGCGTGATTTTATAACATCCTGGAAATTATTGCACATAGTTTAAGTCCTTGCAGTAAAGTTATACGCTATGGAGCTATTCAGTATTTATCCAGCTGGCGCTACGTTTTCCTAGAAATTTAATTCCTCTCAAACGGCTGCAGTTTCTCATAAAGAAACCTTCAAGGTAACCACTTCTACGAAATAAAAAAAATATCAGAATTAATAACAATAAGATCGTTAACAGAAGTCTGGATACAATAATTAACAAAGAAAACTGTTACAAATATGTTTACAATCTGTTCAATTATGTTTGCAACCTGCACGTGGAGCATTTTCCTCAGATGTATTTGCAATGAATGAATGTGAATTTCTCCAAAACGATGGCCATTTTCAGGAGAACTGTACATGTTTGGATTTTGTCGAAGGAGACAGAGCATTGCAAGAGACTGTTGCGAGACATTGCATAGTTTTATGTATTATTATTGGTGTTGTCTTGATTTTTATTAAAACTTATGATTATGCAATTTTTTGAATTTTTAGTATTGTCTTATAATATGCATGGTTCCAATTTCCATTATCTTGTATCCCATCTCAACAAAGGGCTCGTGGCCTCATAGAGTTAGGGATACATTTTTTTGTAATTTGTATCTTTGTATGAATGAATAATTATAGTAACAAATTGAAATAATAAGTATCGTCTACTTTTTTTAAAATGTAGGTAAGTAAAATTTTTACAAAAATAAATCAACCAAATATATGTGGTTTTTTTTAAAAATCTTGAAGCAGAATGCAGCAAAGATGGAATATCCTTAGCAGATTTTTAGTGTTACAGACATGACAGCGTTTGCTGATAATTAAGTTTCACGAATGCCGATTCATAATAATATTATGTTTCCTTATTTTTACATAAAACATTATAACTTTGTTATTATTCCTTTGGGTGATAATTTTATAAAAATGTCTCAATTTATTATTTTAATTGTTATAGGACTTTGCATATTTTGTTAAAATCTCTTAGGTAAAAAGATTTACATACCTGTATTTTTAATTTTTTTTATTTTCTTTTATTCATGAAACATACAGTACATAGTTTAATGACATATAAAGAAAAACTTAACTCTTATGAACCAGTGAGGTTTCCATATTATATTTATATCTAAGGTTATCATTTAACTATTTTTATTTTTTCAAGCACAAAGAAGAAGGGCAAAAAACATAAATGAAAGTAGTTTTAAAATTAAAATAAAGTAAAAAAGTTATTTTCAAAGCTTGTATTTATTATTTACAGAAATGGAAGTAATATTAAAAATTAAGATAAAAAATAGTAAAAGTAATTAAAAGGTAAGAATCAAAATAAATAAGAATAAAAAAACATGCTCAAAAGCAAAAAAAAAACATTTTTAAAACGGAAAAACATATTTTAAGGGATTAAAAAAAGAAACGATAAGATGAAACTTAAATAAATAGTACATAAAAAAAGCAATACATCATTTTAAAAAGCCAATTTAAAATTAATTAAAAGCAATTTAAAAGTATAAATGTATTTTACCAAAAGAATCTCCTTTAATGTTTGAAATAAGATTTTTTGTGATTTTTTTTGGTTGGAATCGTTCCAATTTATCTTAAAATCTTGCAAGTTTAGTAAAGTACTCATTAATACAATTATCATTTATTGTTGGTATTGTATAACATGAGCATAATTTATATTTTTTTGTCCACATTGTTTTCCATTATCTTTTTTGATTTTGTTTTTATGCCATCTCATTTGTAAATATGCTTGTCGGTCGATATTCTCATGTCTTAGTAGAAGGCCTTTACGAGAGAAATAAATAAAATATTCGAGACAGTAGGCTGAGAAGTACTTAGCAGTTGTTTTTTATTACCACTGCAATATTATTAAAAAATAATAGTTCATTAGTGCTAAAAAAAACCAGCGAAGCATGGAGATTAGTTAAAATTTGCGTTATTCGCGCGTAAGTAGAGCAAACCCACATGATAATATTTTAATTATGCTTCCAGCTACGTATACAATTGAGAAAATTTACATAAAAATGTAATAAGTGATATGTAGGCGTTTTTTCGTAAAATATTGAATCTAATCATCGCTGGAGGAATTCTGTGCCGACGCAGTCAGCGCGGAACTTGTATAGTGGCGCCAGGCGGGCGGGCCCGTCGGGCTGGGCGGCGCGGCGGTGGCTCGGGGGGATGAGTGATGGGGGATGAGGGCGGGGGCGGGCAGACATGCAGGCCCTCTATGCGCCTATGCGATGCTATTCCAGTGCTGTGCTAGGAGATTCGAAATCGCGAGGTCCCCCCTTGCAACTTCTAATGGCTTTTGAAAAATTATAGTTCGGAATATATTTAGTATCGGCAATTCCAGATAAGAGAAAAAGGAGAGAAAATGGTACATTTTTTAATCTTTTTTAATTTTTAATTTATTTATTGAAATCTACGGACATATACACCATAATTTAATAATAATATAAAAGATAGGCATTTTATGCCAGGAGCGACCGATCCACATATTTTTTGGGTAGCCAAAGAGGTGTAAAATTAAATACTTATTTTTCATCCTGAATTGTAAAAAATACAAGTAAAATTATTTATTTTATATTTACAATGAGGAACTTAAGTGTCTTTTTAATTTTTTTATTCGTCAACAGAATATCGAACAAAGCCAATTTTTTTAAAGTTTTATATTTCTGAAATAACTCCACGTGTGACGTCAGAGGTTGTTCTCTGACAGTTCTTCCGGTCGATTCGTTTTTGGTGACTAAACTGGATGTCCTTCAAAGCTCTCATATGATTGGATGGTTCATATAAACCAGTGTGGTCATTCAAAGTAGTGCGTTTTTATAAAAATATTTATATGTATTACATTGGGATTTTTTTTAAATTTCTAAACGGTAAAACCAATGAATTACTTAACTGATTTCTCCCTTATATCACGTGAGCGTAGCCGCAGGTAAAAACAAGTTAACAATATATTATGTAATGTGTCAAAAGTTATATTATACAAAAATCGAATTTGGAAAAAAAAATTAAAAGATAAAATGTTTGTACATTTGGAAAACCAATTTTGAAACCAAAAAATTAAGTGTTTGTTCTTTATATACCTGCTTAAATTTAAAGTATTTTAATAATATTTTATTGAAATACTTTAAATAATATCTATTGTATATTTACCTATAATTTCTCTCCTACAACGATAGTGCCTGCATGCTATCGCTAATTTACTTTTTGAATTTAGTTCAATATATCACTCGTATTGGCTTCATTAATTTATTTTATTATATTTTTTTATTTTGGTAAACAAACAATAAACAATACATATGACATTGGAATAATAATCACAAAATGTTATTTTAGATATTGTTCATTAATTATATGTGAATACAGCATGCACACATAATGAAAAAAACAAGCTTATAATAGATATTTTTTTTGATTGGCTAGCTTAATTGAATTCTATTGTGTTATAAATGTTATTACAATAAATTATAACGAACAGGTTATTACAAATTTTACCTTACTAATATAAGTGACTATTTGATTTTATAACTATTTGATTTATTTGATTTTTTTTTCTCTAATTATGAAATGTATCATTAAAGATATTAATATCAGCAAACTTTCAACATTATTATACAATCTTAACAGACTTGATTATGTATTAAAGTGCGCCATATTATTATTGAAGGTTGAAAGAAAAAATGTTGTGTAGACAACTCAACACAGGACTTTTAGTCCCATAGAGTTGGAACTTATGTCTTAAATAATGCGTAATAAACAATTTTTAAGTAAATAAATAAATTGTGAATTATTTCGATTTGATTTTGATCATTTACATCGTTCATTTTATTTAAATGTGTATTTTATTCGTGTATACAAGATTTGGTTTTATTAACCAATTGTTTTTTAGAATAATTTAATTTTAATCATTTGCATAATTTATTTCATTTGATTGTACATTTTATTGTTGATGACGTGTACTCGTGCTTGATGAAAAACAAGTAGAGGTTTTTTTAGAATCTTTTGGTATTTGAAATAATAATTTTCATTGTTTTACCAAATTAATGATTAAAATAATACTGTAATATTGAATTCGAAGTGCACAACACTGAATTTTTTAAATTTAATTTACAAATCGTATAAATAGGAAATTTAAAAAAAAAACAGGTTTTGGTCCCGTGGCTAGTGTCGCGGACTCGCGGATTAGAGCTCCGAAATTCGAACTCCACTCTTACTTAACTTGGGTAATTTCCATTTTCTAATAGTAAGGAACTTACGACTGCTTGAATATTTGAGTATATATAATAAAACCGCTAATGATTCTATTTTTTAACTCCATAAATCAGCCTGGTACTAAAAAAATAAATAGTTTTGTGAGTTAATGAATTTTGTTTTTCCATAAACATAAACCTGGTGGCGTTGTTTAAATGTGACACTAAGAAGTTTGGAGTTAATTTTTTAAAATAAAAACGGATTTTTTGTAATATAGGATATTTATTGCAATTTTTAGCACCTCATCAACGAATCAACCAAATATAAATCTAAAAAGGTATTAATAGTAAAACTCGCAAGTCACAAACATATTTTTATTCACCGAAGAGTAAAAATAGTTTTTACTTCAATAGCGAAGTATTTTTTTGAATAAAAATAAAATCAAATACTCTACAAATATTCTACAAGTTTCAAAAACATATAGTTTATTTGAAGTTCTCGCAGAAAACGCGAAAATATCGTTTTTGACCATTTGTGGAATTACGAGTTTTAAAAGTTAGTGACAATATGGATATGTAAATTTCTTACAAGAACTCGAAATTGCCATTTAGATTTTTATTTCGAAATTTTCTTGTGACGATCCAGAAAAAACAGTTAAAATTTTGCCACTCAGCCCAGTCAAATGAGAAAGTTCAGTGCTATGGGAAATAGGAAATATATTTTTTCTTCCACGCGATAAAATGAAATCTTCTTATTACTCTCCCAAATATATGGAAAAATAAATAATCATGATTTTACCAATAATAAACTACTTTAAATTACAACACAACATCTTCTAAATCAACCAATTATAGAGTGTTGCGACATATTTCCGGTTTCCGGGAAGCCAACCCCCCAATTAGGACAACTTACCGAAGATAACAAGTTAGTGATGTCTCGCGCGGAGAAATAAAAAAATTTAAAAACTTTTAAACATCATAGCGATGATCACACAGAAACATAAAAATAAAAATATTGTTTTTGCTTAGATTGATAGTCTTTTGAAAAATATCCATTATCCACTGAGCTTCCTTATTGAAGTGAAAATTTTAGAATGGATGCATTCATTAGGGTACCTAGTTTTGATTTTTTATAAAATATTGTACCCTGACTGTTGTTCAAAAGTTTTCCAACAAAATTCCCTGCCTCCGGCGGCGCCGTCTTGAAACAACCACGGTATTTTTGGCCTTTTTTTAGTTTTTGCCAGATTTCTTTAATCTGCACTTTTGCATCTGGAAAAAAGTTATTAACTGCATTTTAAAGTTGTTTTAAACAAACCGGCCCATTTTTGATACATTTCCTAAAATTTTGCATTTTTAGACTCCCATCACCATAAAACTAATGATTACATTCTTTTATTTCACATTGTTTTTATTATTAACCATTGTTTATAATGAAAAAAACTGGAGAAATCAATAAATATCTCATCTTCACCGATAAAAAAATATTAATTTTATTTGAGATAAATGTATTTTTTTTGTAAGCTTGCCGTTTTTTTCATCAAAATAATTTAACTGTATTCTATAATACTTTTGAGAAACGAAATAGCTTTGTTTTATGAACCATTTTATTCATTTAAACAACCGACTAGTTTCGGGAACATCACGTTGCCCTCTTCAGGGTTATTTTACAACTAAACCTACGTAATGTATAAAACAAACAGTGAACAGATTAGTGGGTGTGGATAAGGACAGAGGAGGGAGTAATTGTGGGTAATTGGTGGGTTAAAACATAGCGCTCGTTTAACGTTAGAATAAAAGAAGACAGCAATAAAAAAATTTCTGAATTTGCTGATTGACAAAGAACCCACTCCTTTTATTTTAAAGATGGAATCAAAATATAACATTTAAATTATAAAACTAATAAACTAAATAATTCTGAAATTCTAGAAATAAAATAGCCGTCAAACAAAATTTAAATAAAATCAATAACCAATTAAACTTAATTCAAAGCGCTATTTTTTTATATTTTACCCATAAGTCTAACCCTTAGACACAATTACTCCATCCCCTACACTACCCATACCCCACCGTAAACACAATTACCCCCTCTCCTATCCTTATCGACACTCTGAAGACGGCAACGTGTTGTTCCCGAAACTAGTCGGTTGTGTAAATGAATGAAATAGTTCATAAAACAAAATTATTTTATTTCTCAAAAATATTGCATGTAACGATGACCCACAAAGTTACTGCTACAAGCATTAAAAAAAATTGTCTTCAATTTTTTTAATATGCATTTTTCAGTATTCAGAAGTCTAAAACGTCTGAAAAATAAAGTTGAAGCTCCGATAGAAACTGTAATGGTCACCATTAATTGTCTCTACGGCAGTTCTTCAGAGAGTGAAGCCTCGTCTTGTGACAAATTGCCCCAATTTTCCCGACAATAACGTCGCCATTCATATTCGCACTTCATTCTCATGCAAAAGATACGCGAAAGATATGTCCCGTGCCTTGGCAATGAAAACCCGGAGACAAAGGGGTTTTTGCCTTGTTTTTTGTGCGGATTTAAGTGTTCCGCCACCATTGTAGCATAAAATGAAATGAAGGAAGCATCAACATAAAAACGGCGGACTTGCTTTTCAAACCAAGTAAAAATTTGAGTAAAACGCATTCATTTTCAAATTAATTGAATATATTGATGGATATTTATTGTTGAATTTCATTTCTTGTACGATATTGGTGAGTTTATTGCCAAACAGTAATTTCTTCTGACTAAATAATAAAACGAAAATTGTTTTCATTTTTTTTGTTTCATTAGCAATATTCACAACAGTAAGATTTGTCTAAGGAAAGCAATTTCCAAATTGTAGATTTTTTTCCTTTTTCCAATCAATACGTTATGTTTATTTTGTAATGTATTGAGAATAAATCTGATGCTTTGTAATATTTGAATGTTTATAAAAAAATCAAAATAAAAAAAAAAAATGAAAAAAAATTAAATATGCGTTATAAATAAATTGTTGTCAACACTTGTCTTCATAAAGAAGAAGGAATAAAAAGAGAGGAAAAGGGGAAAATTTACAGCATAACTATGAAATTTTTCATGAGGTGTAATTTAAATCAAGTTGCAGTAGATATAATATAAAATGAAATCTTTGATAATGTATGAGAGATGATTCTCATTAAACTTTATAAAATGTGCGTAGATTTTTTCGGTCACCGTTAATCAATATGCATATTTATTACGTGATTCCATGTACGTTGGATTCTATCCAAAGTTTTGGCTACTATTGCAAGAGCTATCATCAGGATAAACAAAAGTAACGTTAACTTAATAAATCCAACTTATATGGGATCTCCCAAAAAAAATTCAACTTTAAAAATATTTTTTTAATATTGAAACGTTATCTTCTCAGTTCAGCTCTTCCGGTATGTTGTCTCCGATTCTTTCTGTTTTGGGTCATGTCACTGGTCAGATGCTCTATCCTTAGGTCTTTCTTAATATTAGTCCACCAGGTGGTTTGTGGACAACCTTGATTTTTCACTTGTGTGGAATATCCAACGCATCTCCAACCACGTGATCGACTTTCCGTCTTTTTACGTGTCCGTACCATCGAAGTCTAGTTTTTTTAAAGAATATAAACGATCCCAAAACTACCGCGAATATATTTAATGTTTATCTGAATCCCAGTAACACCCACGGATCATCAGAGCATCTTCGTTTCTGCAGTATGAATTTTCCGCAAAGCGTAGCTGGACGAACTTTAAATATTGAACCGTCATTTATTTAAAATAATGCTAGTTGATTATTTAATTTACTAACTATCCGCGAGCTGTGGTTTGTAAATCAACAAAATGATGATTGGATCTGGTTTTACGTCTTCTTCGGTGACCAGTATTAAAAAAAATACTGGGGACTTAGGCAATAATTCAATATTTATTCTTGTGTTCCTTACA
This sequence comes from Micrasema longulum, assembly GCF_059751315.1. Taxonomy (NCBI): domain Eukaryota; kingdom Metazoa; phylum Arthropoda; class Insecta; order Trichoptera; family Brachycentridae; genus Micrasema; species Micrasema longulum. The sequence continues at coordinate 327,695 of NW_028278206.1, forward strand.
CGAAAAGTATTTTATATGGAAATATTTTTAATTTTTTATAAATTTTAAACATAAAAGTCTAATGAACGTTAATAAGTAAATCAATTCTATTTTGAAAATTAAAGCTTTGTTGTTAGTGTTTTAAACATTTATTGAATTGAAACACAATTGCTGTTTTTCAAGATAACTTCAACGATCCCAGGTGCAACAAAACTCCACTGTGGGTTGTGTCGACCGTTCAATAATCCAAAATAAGGATCTCAAGCATGGTAGGCTAACAGACTAAACAAGCGACGATGACGCATACTAAATTCTGGTTAAATGTAAAAAGTCTGCTTGTGAAACCGAGATTTGAGACTCAGCACAAAATTAAGTTGCTGTACGGAGCCGAGGATTGGACTCTCAAAGTTTCAACGATATACAAAATTGAAGCCTTTAAACTTTGGTTACGCGGAAGAATTCTTCGAATCTCATGGACTGATTGTGTCTCCAACGAAGCGGTTAACATGCATTATAAACGAAAAAGGGGAATTACTGACCACTATTACAAGTAGAAAAGCTTCATACTTTGGTCACATATGTTGCAATGAAAAGTGTGTCCTCCTCCAATTTACGGACGGAAAGATAGAGAGCAGATAAAATACGGAACAGAAAAGAGCATCATGGCTCAGAAACCTTAGACAGTGGTTCGGTGTGCTAGTTGCAGCAGCGCTGATAAGAATGGCCTAGGATGGTGAATTCAGAATGACGGTCGCCAACCTCCAGTAAAAGCGGGAAAAGAAGAAGAAGAAAAAGGTACATTATTGCAATAAAATTCTACTGGAGTCAAGATATGAGTAGAAGAAAGTGAGCCTTATTTATTTTATGGGCATATTATATTATTTTCGCATATGCCTACCATACAATTTTATGTACCAACTTGTAAAAACAATTATACCTCGAATTCATTCATTAGACGTACCTGTAGAAATTATAACGGACTCAGTATTGATGTAGACATTTTTAAATGCACGTTGCATTTGTACAGAAAATTTCTTCATGGGGTCGATTATTTGGGATAGTTCCTGAATGTACATCTTGAGTGGTTTATGCTATGTATATGTGCCGCATGTAATGTATATGTTTGTGTATATTTTATATGTGCGTTCATGTGTGTGCGTGGATGGCTCGGAGTGTACATTCGGTATTTTTATTTATTTTAATTTATTACCTCCATGGAAAACGCAAATGTCAACAATCATTCTTTTCTCACTTAAAATTCTTATTTATTTTTTATTTTTTGTCACATTTAATGTTTATATCTTTTTAATTTATGAAAACTTAATCTTTTTATGTTAAAAAATTGTTGTTTTTAGTACTTATTTTGTATGACTGTATGTTTTCTAAATAAAATAAAAATAAAAAATACAAGAGGTCTCGGGTTCGATTCCCGACACGGTTGACATGAAATATTTATTTTAAAAGGCGTTTTAGCGCTAGAATATATCATATTCCCTGGATTGGCACCTGAAGCGTTAGACTGATCATCTTACCTTCGTGTAACAAAAAAATAATTAAGATACAATGCGATTGGTTTACCAATGCAGTGCCTTATATGCCATAAGGTGCGGAAAGGGAATGATGATATTATTTTCTCTAGTCCGATGATTGATTTCTCGAAATGCCTTCACGTCAGTAAAACAAACATGTCCTCATATTATTTCGGTCTATGATTAGATCGAATAGCTTCAAGAACGCGAGCGCCATCTCTGTGAAGTAATGAAAACTTCCTGGCGAGACAAAAATATGTCCCTATTTTGCCTAGCAAATTTATAATAAATAAAAAACTGAGTTTCAGTGCGTAATGTAATGGGTTTATGAATAATTAAACCATTTATGGAAAATGGTTTGAGAATGATATTAAATTATAACTTTTTTTAATCGATGAAATACTAGGACAATGAGAAAGAACATTTTTAAGAAAGGAACCTTACATTTAATTAATGTATCATATAATTGTTTTGTTACTATTATTATTGTTGTGTTTCTGATCCTATATAATATTTGTGATGATAAACTCATTTGTCTGTGTCAACTAAATGCTCGTCTCAACTCAACACAGAACTTTTAATCCCACGGAGTTGGGACTTTCGCCTACAAAAAAAAGATATATGATTTTAATTTCTTCAATTTATTCACATCATATTTTTCGCTACAACTGATAGTTTCGCAGATATATATGAACAACCACAAAAAGCCGCCTTTAACCCCCCCTCCCCTTCCACATCCTTAGCAAACCATCTAACGTCGGGGACATTTAGTATGTTATGTAGTAGATACCAACAAACAATCATGCCAAGTTTCAAAAAAGTTTCCGGACTTTTTTCCCTCGAAAAGTCTAAATTACCTGGGATAGTTGCTCCAAGAGGTGTTGAAATCAAACAAAATAAAAAATCATAATATGTTTTATTTATGACTTTTATGAGCCCGAGAAGATAAGGGATGAAAATTATGTTTTTGTTTATTTTTAAATCTACCCTTACAAACTTTAACTTACATCAAAATGAATTATTCTCATCTCAATACTCATCCTACCGTAAACAGGTTACCCTTTTCTATCTCGAGACAGCGTGACAAGACTCTTGCATTAATTATCATATATTTAGTCCGTGGCTGTGAGGGCCCTCCGAAGTAATGGGTTGTTAGACAAGTAAATATAACTGCACGCTCTAGGTTCGAGTCCTAGCAAAACCATACTTAGTCCACCCGTGGTTTTGAACAAAAGAGTAGAGTTAATGGACCAGAGGAGATGATGCAACATCGTCAGCATTTTCAAGGATAATTAATTGTTTACTGGTCGTAGGTAGTGTGTTTTGAACTGATACGAGTAAAATACATGAGTGAATGCAGAGTTTCTCAAACCATGTTTTGCGCAACACCAGTATTACATGGAGACTGAATGGGTGTTTCCCAAAAAATTGTAGTAACTCTATACGAAAACGACATTTTTTGCAATATCTTCCTCAAACTAGTAAGAACGATTTCTGAGTTAAGTATTTCAGAAAAAAAGAAAAAATATTGTAGGCTTGAGTGCATGATTAAATGATATCAGGAAGAGTTTGTGCTATCATTGTCATACTTCCGTTTTCTATAATTTATTTACACGAAAAAGGATTTTTCACTTATGCTGCTATAAAGTCAAAGTGCAGGTTCGATATCACAAAAGATATATTTTTGTAAGAATTCAACTCACCAAGTATGTATATATATAATGGATATGGATGAGGATGTGACATAGATATAAACTTAGATATAGATATAGATATAGATATAGATATAGATATAGATATAGATATAGATATAGATATAGATATAGATATAGATATAGATTTAGATATAGATATAGATATAGATATAGATATAGATATAGATATAGATATAGATATAGATATAGATATAGATATAGATATAGATATAGATATAGATAAAGATATTGATATAGATATGGATATGTTAATAAAAATTTTTTTTAATAAAATGCTTTGCGCCTATTAAATATGTACACACTTCTGTTTTAAATTTTGGTACTCCGGTTATTTATTTTTTATCTTAAAATTGCGTTATCATTCACTTATTTTTTGCTTTTTTTACATCTTCGAAATATTTTTTTGAAAGCATGAATTACGTGTACTTTTTTTCGCTCCCTATATTTAAGTTAGTAGTAATTATTATTATACAACCATGTAGGACTATCATATGATTAATTGTAAAGGATCTTTACCGACAAGCCATATTCATTGGCTTGGTGAGTCCTGTAAAAAAAAAAATTGAAAATGTTTTAAAATAACTAAAATGTTATATTGTATGTAAATAATAAATAAATTTAAAAAATTAAAAAATCACAAAAATCACACAAAGACATGAGAGAACTCAAAGTCACCTCAGTCACCGAGAATTTTTTTCACTTGTATTCTTATGTGAATTGTTATAATATAATGACAAAATAAACAATAAACGTTTTAATAAGTTGTTTTATTTTTACTTGGTAATGAATTACCCAAGCGAAGAAAAAAGCTATGTGATACGTTAAAATTTTCGGATTCTCGAAGTGTTCCGTCGCTGAAAAACTTTGGGAATTCCCGAGTTGGAGAAATAAAAAGTTATTTTTACACTTCAATTACATTAAAATATTTCTAATTTATGTTTCCTTTTTTTTTATATAACATTTATTTTTCGTTTTTAATATTAAAAAAGGTTTATCTGGTGTTGTTTTCATTTGTTTGATTGTTGTTTAACTTTTCGAAGCCTGAGCGTGAAAATAATTCGCAGGTTTCTGAGGGAGGTATCAGGAATACCCCAGCTAAAATGCTATAAATAAAAATTACTATATCATTATGATTGTCAGAGTAGTGTTCATAAAACTGTTTTATATTTCGAGTCCTAATGTTGAGAGCGGATGCTGTATGAAATAGCGCTGCTCTCGCTGTGAGACGTTGAACAGCACTGATCTTTTTTAAAACTTAAGACTTTAGTATCGGTATACATTAGCGGGGTGGTGCCAACGAAAGAAGGGAGGGGGAATGTATATATAAAAGATAACAAATAGCCAAAAGGACACGTGCGAACTGACCAACATACCAGAGATTATTAAGCTGGAGAGCGATGAATTACCATGTTTATTGTTTTTACCCGGGAGAATGCAAATACAAAGTTGAATCATTATCAAAAGAGTTCAGCAAAAAAATATTCGAATAATTTGGATAGATTTTTTACATTATGGGGAATACTACATGGTTAGTATACTGCAGGAAATTGGTAAAATAAACCAAAGTAGGGAACCAAATGCCGAACACTTCTCTAGTGAAACGGAAAGCCCGTTGACTACTGCTAATAGGCCGGCTTCTCTTAAAGAGTTTTAAACGGTTTCCCCTTCACGCGAGCAAATGCTGAGAATTTCCCGATTAGCGCAATCTAGAATATCCTTCTTGATCCCAAAAACTTGGCTAAAATTTAAAGTTATTTAACAGGAGAAATATCATATTTTTGAAAAATAAACCTGGTATATTATAAGCAAGGTAAAAAATAATGCATTTCTCATACATATAAAAAAACATTACGTGGTAGGGGATTATTCAAAAAACGAAATCGATACAGAAATAAATTGAAACGGAAAAAAAAAAACAAATCAGAACCGGGTTGTGGTTCCGTAGTAATATTGTGGACTCACGGGCCAAATGTCCTCAAACCCACTCTACCACACCTTGATTCCCATTTTTCTACCACAAGTTATTTACAGCCTTTAGGAGATGGTGCGAAAGTTTTAATATTTTAGTTAATAATAAGAAATAAAGCGTTTCTCTTTTTTCTTAAATAAAAACAAAAATGTAATTAAAAATAAAGTCAGCTGTCACCGGTGGAAACTACTAGAAATCTCAGAGCTTTGAAGCTCATGTCATCGGCGAGGACGCTTTTGCTTGGGATATTGGGTAACTAGAAATATCACCTCTTTGGTTGTCGCAATTTATGTTTTGCTGTTAGGAGCAATATAAATGCAACACAGAAGAATATGTCATTCAAAATGATGTTATTTGATCTCTACGCAAAAAGTTATGTTAGCAAGCAATTAAAATTGAACAATAAAGAATCTTTGATTAAAAATAATAAATATCAGATGTTGGCTGTAACAACTGTGTTTTAATAAATCTATCCTCTGGGCCTCATTAAATCAGCCTACAGGCCTCAATTGATTGGTTTTTCTGGCCCCAGTCAACTGGGATCACGGGTGCGCTTTATCCTTAACACAAATTAAAAATGATTTTTGCAGTGCCCTTAAGAGATTATATTATGAAAATGGCGAAATATGAGTTATCCATAATAATAAATTTTAATTTAAGGGAATTTATAAATATATTCTCTGAGTCATTTATATTTTATTCGGGAAAAAATCAATAGTTTTTACATATAATTTATAAAAAAGATAAGTGTACAATTAAATTTTTCCACAGTTATGTTAGTTATAATTTAGTGTACGCATTAAAATAGCCCAGTAATAAAATAAAATTCACATAAAAATTAAAAAATGTAAGTTAATCAGAAACTGCTAATAAAATAAGTATCAATAAAATTATTAATTAAATTTCAAAATATAATAATAAATAAATATACCTACTTGTTTTTTTCTACTTATTTATAAAAAATTCACTCATTTATTATATGTATAAAAAATATGTATATTTATACATGTATATATAAACATAAATATATAAATAAATAAACATTTATGTATTACATTAATTTATTAAATAAGTTTACAATACATATTTATTTATTTAAAAAGTACATAAATAAAAAAAAATATCCTGACACATTTGAAGACTTTGTCAGAAACCAAAAAATAATTATCATTGCTCTGAGAGAATATTTTTATTCTGAAATTCAATTTCGGAGTATATTATCATCATTTTCTTTCCGCACCTAATGATGCATAGGGCACTGCATTGGTACACCAATCGTAAGAAACTAGATATTTTTTGTTTCATGAAAGTGAGATGATCAGTCTTACGCTACAGGTTCAGGGACTATGAAATATTCTTGTGTAAAAACACCATTTTAAATAAATATTTCATCTCAATCATGTCGTAAATTGATCTCGAGACCTCTTGTATGGTAAGTGAACGCGCTAGCAATTACACCACGAGGCCAACTATGTACATCCGTATATACTCTAAGCATTTTAAGTGAACAGAACAGAAGTGAGCAGATAGTAAAAAGGGTCAACGCATATCGCGAATAAATTTCAGTTCAAAAAATGGCAATACGCCCTGAATAAGCAGATGAAAGCTTATACTGAAAAAAAACATTTAAAAAATAAATACAATTGTGTAGAACTGAAACACCAGATAGGCCTCTGATTAGCAGAATGATTTCATTGACATATTTTTCAATAAATAAATATATTATTTGTTCTGTTTCTTTGTCCTTTACCTCTCTTCACCCTTTTCACGACCTGTCACAGCCGCCCAAAGTTCTCTGCAAATTTTATCGTCCTCGCAAATTTTCCAAGACATGTTTAGCCGGCGCCCTGTTGTTGAATAAACTCGGAGGTGTTACATCAAGTGGTGGTGTGATTATTCACAGGGAGGGCGGTCCGCCCACCACGAGGGCGGTAATTAATGGACAGGCAATCTTCGCTGGGCGGCAAGTCTCACAACGTGGTCAATTATGGAAGGCAAACACAAAAGGCCACTCTAACGACCGTTTATTGTGCGAAGGTAATTAAAAAATGAGGATCGGGAAATAGGGTGAGCCATTTTAAAATTCAATTGTAATTTTTTGGGTAGACACGTTCAAATATTAATTTATTAACAAGTAAAGTTTTCAATTGAGGCCAGTAAAATGTTACAAAAAAAATACCTTTAACGCAAAACGCGATGTAAAGCTGTTTTTTTGGTATGGTATTTGGACCCCTTAAGAAAGTGTGAAACTAAGTTTTGCAATCAAAAAAAAATGTGATACGTGCGTAATACGTGAAAAACTGCAAAATTGTTGATTTTTTTTCATTTTTTTGACATTTTGTTAAGATAATCGGGTCGTGGTCCCGTGGCTAGTGTCTCGGATTCACGGACCAAAGGACCGTCGTTCAAATCCCACTCTACCCCAACTTGATTCCATTTTCTAATAGTGAGTTATTTACAACTCGTTGAAAATGGCACTCAAAATTAAATATTTGGGTAAATCATAAGAACGCAGATATTTATTTAAAAACAAATAAAAAAAATAACAATAATAATATTTAATTTGAGACAATTAAAGCTTACTCACAGCTCCGTATGTTTAATAGTTTTTGAGATATGAGGTTTCAAAAAGTGTTTTCTTTTTCAAAAATATTGTAATATTGAGTTTTGCGTATGTTTTCAGCCAAATATCGGCAGAATTCTTCATGTTGAGTTTTAGAAAATATAATTACATTGCATTGAAGTGCAAAACGGGGTCAGTCACTCTTATAGTTCTTTTGTAATCGTAATACTTACCTGCGTAATAGTACCCAGCTTAATAGTCATTTCAAACGCCGACGGCGCGCTGTTGCCTGATGGTGGTGAAACGTTGTTGATGAATGGATGGGAGACTACGACCTCCACTTATATTCAATCATGTGAATGCTTACATTCTCTGATTCAGCAGGTCACTTTCATTACGCCAAGAGTGCTCGCCAATACCTTCAGGACATGAGTCAGCTACAATAGAGAAAGAGTCCGAAAGAATTTAGTTTGTTTTCACAAAAAGGTCAGTTCAAGATTCGCCTATCACAAAAAATTTGGTCAGGCCTATGGGCAGACTTGATAATTGAGTAGGTTTGATTGTGATTGATGAAGAATCAAGGGAGCTTAACCCATGGTCGAGGCATATCTAGCAGTGTCCTTGCCTGTTGGACTGAAGGAATGGTCTACATACTCAATATATATGAGGGACTTAAATACTTTTGTGGCGTTTCCTGTACCACCACCAAACAACACGTTGACATGAGGCACTCTCAAATCATAGAAGATATTGCTGATGTAGAAAAAATCAAGAAATAATTTGACGTCCACGTACCATTTCCGTGTAACGAAAAAATAATGTCCATCAGCAATGGCATTGTTGGAGGCCCTGAAGTCAATTGGCATATGGCACAAGAATTGGGAACTGATGGGGTCCAACAAAAAAGGGGAAGATTCAAACAAAACAAGCTACAGAGGACGCAGACTATATAGTGAAAACAGCGCTTGATAATCTCAGTTTCAATGAAAAGTTAATAATAATTTTAGTTCTCCTAATGGATCCAATGTGGATAATGTATTTCTCAAGAAAAGTGACAGGGGTGAATCTGACTCTCTGCAGTTTTCTCTACATCTTTCAATCACGGAGATTTAACTTTACCACCTGTATTTGTATAATTTGTGCACGCCTTTTCTGGTTGTGACAGTATTTCTGCCTTTTTCTGCGTGTTTCTTTATTTGCACTGCAAAATCTACATCTAGAAATTTTGAAAAGAAATTTATCTCTCAACCTCTATATTCCTCTTTCCATAGTGTAGTGTAAATTTTTAGTTAACTTTTGTTTTAAATTTTTGTATTTAATTATGAGATTCGGCATAATTACCTAGAACATGTCAATGTACTTGTAATGTTCTCAAACTGAACGGTTTGTGAAGGTAGGAAGAAATTTCCTTAAGGCAATATGCCCGTCCTTATATGTATGTCAATTATATATGTATATAAAGTGTTTTATAAATAATGTTCGATGTAATTCAACACTCGAATATTTCATAGTCCCTAGACTGGTGGCTGAAGCGTAAGACTGATCATCTTTCCTCAAATATTTTAACAAAAACGATCAAGATAACCAATGCAATGACCTGAAAGGTAATGATGATGATGATGATGAATGGTTGATATATTTTTATTTAGTAGTGAAAATGCTTGTTCTTATTAGATATATAATATCTTTAGTAAACTATTTTCCAAGCGGCTCATTCTTAGTTCTAACAATAAGTTTCGTATAACACTATGAATGGGCGTAAAGAGCTTTTGTCTCTTGCAGTATGGAGCAACAGGTCTATAATATTTAAGTGACAGAGGTGACAATTTTCTGGCAATTTTATCGGTCTACGGAGAAACTAAGCTTCAAAAAGTAAAGACGCCACGCAAAAAATAAAAATATGAATAGAAATAGAAAAACTGTTCCTTTATTTTCAATAAAAGATTCGAGACAATAAGAAAATAGGGTTTCTCATAATAAATTTTCTACAAATATTTGAATGGCAAAAATGTTATTTGAAAAAGTTTACTGTCAAAAAAAAAACTGCTCAAATTTTGAGCAATCAGCCAAAGAGCATAATTAATGCGAAAAGTTAGTCTGCTTAAAAAAAGGAGGAATAAAACTGTTTCAGAATTTTATTGTTTTTCTCTGTGAATATTTAAGTGTCTTTTTCTCCAACATATCGATTTAAATCACAGTATCGTTACTGTCGAGCATAGAGTCTAAACATTTCATATGCTTACATAAGTAATCAATGTTATATCATATAAATTTATAGCAACAGAGAGAAAAAACATTTTTGAGAAGACAATATTGAAATCTAGGCATTTACAGGGCATAAGCCTTTTAAGGTTATAAAGGGCTTATGCTTCATGTAAGCCCCTAAGGTTATAAAACCTGTCATTGGCTGGTTATGTGGTCATTTTACATACTTTGTAACATTTTTTATTCTGCTTTTGTTTTAAATCTACATTTCCTTGACCCCTCCATCTGTTGTCTTTTCTGAAGTCAAAGAGCTGAAACCTTTATCACGTGGGTGAGATTCATCCGGCTGATCCATTTCATCTACTAGGCAACGGTTATACTTCTTGTTACACCCAAAAAAACAATGGTTATACTTATTGTTACACCAGTATGTTTAAATGGTTGTAGACAGGCTGGACTTAAATATATAAAAAAAAAAAGAAATTCATGAAAACACAGTGCGTATATTTTCATGAATGTGGTTTCCTGTTGACTAAGTAAAGCCTGTCCTTCCAGACGATACCCCGCAGTGTATCCTTAATTGCTTACGATTGGGTTCCATCAACTCTGCTATTATTTCATTACCACCCTTACTAACACATAGTATACAGGGTTCAAGAAGAAATATCGAACTTATGAACAGTAAATAAGAAAAAAAACTGTAGGTTTTGCTGCGTATAACGGTTTAAAAAAAACTCCAACTTTCTATTGTATCAAGCAGCTTTAGTTATCTACACCAAAACATATTTTCAAAGTCTCAAATATATACCAACTACAGTTTTTTAACAAGTACTCTTAAAATATTTATTCGGTATCCAAATCGGAAGAAGAATATTGCTTTTATTTAAATAATATCACAACTAATAATAGCGATACTCAAACTAACATATCATTTAAATAATATCAATAACTACGAGTGTGACATTCCTTTAGTGCTAAGATATTACACACATTTTCAATTATTTTTATATAAAAAATGACAACATTTTCTAAGAATGAATATCGTTTTTTATCTGGAGAGAACTTTTTACATTTTCTAATTGCCTTTTACATGGAAATACAATGAAGATTTTAAAAAATTACATATGTTTTAATATAACCATATAACCATCATTGTTAAAATTGTATTAATTTTTATAAAAACATATAAAGGTAACTTTGTATTACAAAAAAAATACCAAATCAATTAATGTAATAGAATTTTCACACCATTCAACAGATTTGTACATTATAACCACTATCCGACTTTTCTTAATCTGCCAGTCTACGTCAGGACACCAATTAAACTTGCATGTAAAACACACTATCTGTGTGGCTAAGTGGCCACTTTAACCAGCCAATGACAGGTCATAAGCCCTGTAAATGCCTAGACTCTCATATAACCTTCTCAAAAATGTTTTCCCTCTCTGTTGCAACAAATTTAAATATGAACAACTCCCTAGAGAGAAAAACCAGCCAGTCTGCAAGCATTTGGACATACTCAAAATATTGTTGAATAAATCTAGTCACTTAAAAAAATAATCTTCAAATAAGTCACTCTCTAGGGGTAGAGAAAATCTAGTATACGACCCCTGAATATATATTCCCTTCTCATTCTCAAAAACGCTCGTGTTGTTTTTACTTTTTAGGTAATTTGAGTTTTCTTAAAAACTTTCAATGCTTCTGTATTCCGTGTATCGATATGTACCGGTGTGTTATACCGATATATTTACCTATATATATCGGTATAATATAATCCCATCGCCTTTACATGAAGCATTATATCGCCTTGTTCTCGTCGATAACTCGATATTGGCTCTCGCAGCATGATTGCTACTTGGGAATTCGCAGTAATTCATTTTGCTCACGCTTTCCTAGTCGCAGTAGATATAATAATTGTATTAGACTGTACTAGATTTAGATTGTTGGTCAATCTCACCAAGGAAAAAAGTATTCGCAAGATAGGTATTCTTTTATCTTTTCATCTGTGAACATTAAACAAGTCCATACACTTGACTTTATTTTTTTGAAAGTTGAGTATTTAATAGTAAAGCTTAGTTTATTGTGGGCCTTACTTATTAGATTTCCTTATACCAGATTGTGGATTGATTGGTAAAAAAAGATTGGTGAAAGATTGGTAAAATGTTATGTGTAGTCTGTATTGTTGTATGGCTGTAAGACTTGAACAAGTGAACACTATAACTAGAAAAGCTGGAGGCTTTTGAGATGAGGTTGCATCGCAGAATGCTTAAGATATCTTGGACAGACCTGATAACGAACTCAGAAGTCTCAAGTTGAGCTAGAACGAACAGAAAACTCTTAACCACCATAAAAGTTCGTAAAATTTCATATCTGGGGCATATAATGCGTGGAAAAAAGTACCACTTGCTTCATTTAATTTTGAAAGGCAAGATTGAGGGTCACAGAGGAGCTGAAAGAAGACAGATGTCCTGGCTGCGAAATATACGAGACTGGACTGGCTTCTGGGCTGTGTAGCAGATTTTCCGGGTAGCACAGGATAGAGAGATTTTTGCTAGAGTGATTAACAACGTTGGGGATACCTGACAGGGCACTCATAGAAAAAGATACCAGAGTTACATTAAGAAATAACTTATTTATAACCCATATTAAAAAAAAACTAAATTATAAAAATATTTATTACCTAGAATAACAATTCACTGGTTATTTCATCATTCATTTTTTTAAACAGTCAACACTGATTTGTGCGCGTGCGCAGTAACTTTTATAACAACCACTAGCAAACGTCAAAGTCAAATCAAGACTACTGTCAGCGTAATGGAGAATATTGAGAAAACCGTTAGAAAATGACATCAAAATTTGGAAGAAGAGAAGAAGGTAAAAATGAGTTTTTTAGTTTATTCGTGATTCTTTTTTTATCACGATTAATTAAAATTCATACAAACCTATACCATTTCGGATATTAGAACAAATTCATGAAAATAACTTAAAGCAGGTCGTAAGACTTCGAAATTGTTGGAAATTGATAAAATAACTGATAAACCATCCATTTTAATTACAGGTTAATATGATTTTTGACAGATCGCGCGCTAATTCCAGCGTTATACCACATAATGTGCAAGTATAAGTTACTTTGGTCGCTATCCCAGATTTAAACCGAGTTTAACTCTATGCGAGGTTTATAAGTAATACTTTTCGCTGCACCATCATTATTCTATCACTATTCTCAAGCTTAACTTTATTCCCGATTTATAAGTAAAATAGGTAAAAAATATAAGTAAAATCTTGTACGTTATTTGTTTACAAATCCCGTGTGAATGTTTGACATAAGTTTAGCATAATATTACTATAGCGAACAATAAAACATGTACACAAAGGATATACTCAATCAGAAATGGCTTATGAATATCTTATCAAAAGGCAAACACAAAGAAGTTTCCTAAAGGGCCTTCAGCTAAAATTATCTCATGTTACTCAAATGTATGGTATAATACCAGTCAATAGCCATATAATAAAAATCACTACCCAAATAATCTTGTGTGTTACATGCAAGGTCGATATTTCTATTAAATCCTACATAAAAAATATCTTAAACATTAAAAATAATTTTTCTACCCATATTGATTATTGTTTTGTTTTTTAATTTATTATTTTACAATACCCGTGACGAAGAAAAAAAAATTAAAACATGCTCTAAATACAATATTTTAGTTTGTGGAAATGTTTGTAGACAAAATACTGGATTTCACCCCCTCGGAAGTCATAAAGATTAACAAATTACTATAAGGATGGATAATACCTTAAAGAAGGAAATATGTAAGTCTAGGCATTTACATGGCCTAGCTATGTTAAGTAGCCACTTTACACACTGTGTAACATTAACATTAACACTCCAGCAATATAGTAATTTATGACAATCGATCCCCAATCTTCAGCTCATTATGCAGTATTGATCACCTTTGAAATAAAAAAAAAACTTTATTTTGAAACATTTTTTTAGCATTCAAGGAAAAAACAAAAAAAAACTGTTCATTTCATTGTTTTTATGTTTTTTTATATTTATTATATAAAGAGGGGCCTTTAAATGACACGTATGAAATTACAATTCAAGCGCTTCATTACAAAAAGTTAATATGTAGGTTTATTTTACATTAATAAGATATACATAGGTTCAAAATACAATTTGCTTTAAAGAAATAAAAAAATAAAGATATAATACTACAATTAAAAAAAAAAAAAATACTTTAAAAATTTTAGAATTTTTATAAATGTATTTTTTAAGTGTAGGTAAGTAACATACAAAAATCTGTGATTTGAACAGCATTCAAATAATGAAAGATATTTTAATTTTATCGCAGTAAGAATTTTAATCTTAAAACCGATAATGGAAAACGAAACATTTCAATTTCCCCATACTCATTTCCGAACAAGTGAAGTCTGACGATTGGAGAATTTACAAAATAATTCTGCCTATCAGACGCCAAAATAAAGGTAGATTACAGTCTTGTACGCCTTTTGTTACTCGAATACTTATCAGTCTCGTTAAAATAGGAACGTCCAGTGTCATTTGCAATTTTATGAAAAATTATCATTAAGGATTCTTCGCTTACTCGAGATCCGTACATTATTTCAATTTGAATTTTATTTCATCATATATATGAACATTACAAAATGAAATATCTTAATTTATACATTAAGAAATAATTAAAATAATTAGGTAAAATTAGGTATATAGAAAAAAACAAATAAGTATAAATAATATCTTTCTTGCGACGAAAAAATCTATACAATTCAACTACAAACTAAAAAATACTTCTCTTTCAATGGTTTCGTCAATAAAAGATCTTGGCATTACTTTAAATAGTCAACTCTCCTATCGTGAACACATTGATAATATTATAAACAAATCTCTCAAACTTCTCGGTTTTATCAATAGAGTGACGGCGGACTTCAAAAATATTAATACCATCAAAACTCTTTATTGCTCACTAGTTCGACCCCATCTAGAATACGCTTCTCCTATTTGGTCTCCATTCTACAGGACTCATATTGACCATATCGAGTCTGTCCAACACCGTTTTCTAAGAAAAGTGGCATGGTTGCTCGGATTACAAAGGAGTAATTATTCTTATTTTGAAATAGAGCAATCTCTTAATCGGTCTTCATTGGAGAGACGTAGAACTGAGATGGACCTTATATGCATTTTCAAAATACTTAATGATTTAAGTGATGTCCCATCTCTGTTGCAATTAATTTCTTTTCATGTTCCCAACCGTGTCACCAGAAGTCAAAATCTGCTATATATAAAATCTTCTAAGAGCAACTTTGGTTTTTATGCCCCAATGTCCAGAATGTGTAAATTAGTCAATTCATCACACGACTAGGAATTCTTTGGGATAGATCTTCCGGCTTTTCGTAGATCTCTTCGCAACTAAACAGTGTGGGATGAAATTGGATTGGCATGGTTTAGCTCAAAGTTTTTGGTCTTTCGTTTTTTTTTATATATTGTATACAATTATTGTTTTGCCCTTGTTTGTCTTTGCTAAATAGTTTTATGTTCTTTTTGTTCAGTTTCTTGCATTTATGTTTCTTCATGTAACTGTTGTAATTGACTTAGGCCGTATATATAATAAATAAATAACCAGAGAATAATATGTTAAAAAAGTAAGATAATCTTGTTACGAAAAACTCCCTTAGAGATGTGAAAAATGTAAATGTCCAAAGTAATATTGTTTAATATAGAGATAGCCCTTTCAACAGGCATAACCATTGGTAGGTTGGACCTGTATATTGGAATGTGAAACAGTTTGATTTTTCTTGCACACAATATAAATAATGCTTTCATAGTAAGAAAAATATGATTAAATATGTTTTTCAAATTTATTTAAATTAAAAAAATAAATATATGAAACTGCTTTATTTTTAAACATTTTTTTTTTCATCCAACCAGTTTCAAAGCTCAGAACAAGTGTAGAAACATTGTTAAAAAATCAGAAAAATAAGGTTCCGAATAGTAATAAATCTGACATACACTAATGAAATTGTAATGATTGCAATTTGATGTGCATTGGGAAAACTAAAAGAAACTTTAATATTAAAGCAAAAGCGTGCTCAAATAATAATATTTTTTCTGAATTCGCAAACCATCTAATAAAAAATAATTATAATTTTAATAAAGACACTAGATCAAAAGTTTTTCATGTTGAAAATAAAATATTAAAATTAGAAAACTTGCTTTGATGAAATAAAAAAAGCGATTCAGAAAGAAAAAAAAATAATATTTCCTTAACCTTTATCTAGTTTAACAGATCGTATCTGAATGGCAGTCGTGTAAGTCGAAAAGTAAAAAAAAAACACTGGATTCAAATTTACTTTATTTTTTAAAAAGATTTAGTCGTAAGTCATTTCTTTAGAAGAGCGTAACAAACAGAGCGTAGATGTCAAGAATAGTGTAAAGCTAGGGTTTCCTAGGACAGCGGTGCCCGTATTTTAACGGCCATAGTTAACGGTGATGCGGTGGACAGACGTCGTAACGATGACTAGAGTGTGGTTTCCTAGGAAAACGGTGTTATCAACACCATTTAACACCGTTTCCCTAGGAAACTACTCTCTTGTCGACGTTACGACGGCTGTCCACCGCATCGCCGTTCACTACGGCCGTGAAAATACGGGCACCGCTGTCCTAGGAAACCCTAGCTTAACTGGACGTGAATTGCAAAGATAAAACGTATGCAAGTAGAGGAAGCGAGTGATACGGTATTCTATCACTCCACGGATCTAACTGACTTTTATTTTTACAAAAGTCTGTAATACGCATTCTTATTTAAATACAATTGTTTTATCTTTTGCAATTGTTTGTTGTGTGTTTCAAGTAAAAAAATATTTTGCTATTGTTGATAACTTTTTATAGATACTTATAATTAGTTTTTTTTTTCTTATTTGAATACTTTTTGCTTACTTCTTTTTCATAGATGTTAAACATTTTAAAGAATGTAAATAATTTGTTATAATTTTCTTTTCTTCCCACTTACTCGTACAACTGTGTATTAGGATTCATTTGTCAATTTAAATGTTTTACAATATTTATGTTTGTACATCATGTCATTTTTATATTTTTTCTAGTTACATATAGGAATATGCATTTGAATGTACCAAATGCCGTATTTTATTGCTAACATACGATATTTTATTTATGTACAATATTTGTTAAAGCTCTCCGGACATTTATGTGAATGAAATAAAATAAAGAAATAAATTATAATCTTTATTAATCTAAAGTTTGTGCTTCAGATATAAATTTTGTCAATCTGATTTTAATTTGCGCAATGTTCCGTCTTGCCATCGGATTTCATTACATAAGAGTAATCTAAAGGCAGATTATATGCAGTCCCTCGTATTATCCAAAAACATATGTCTCCCAACTAATCTATTTCTAAAGCAAACTAACTATTCCAGTATTATTTGTCCTCCAGTTCATACAACGGTCTCTTTGGCTTGTTACTTGCACGTCTCTTGGACAAACAAACATTATTAAACATAAATACCCGAGTGACGTCACGTCACGTCTCCGTCCCTGTCTCGTTATTCTGCTTCTCCCTCCGTTCCTGCTAACGTCTCGGGGTAACCAAGATACCAAACTTTGCATGGTTTCCTGTGATAATTTAATCTCCAAATTGCCACTGTTTGGCTACTTCGTAAATTGCGGGAACGTTATGATGTACTGCAGAGTGAGGCTTAAACGGAATCACTAAATTTGAAACATTCTATTTTTAAATAAGCATATTTAAGATTGAATTAATTGCTTATTTTGCATATCCGCTGTCAACGAGGGGAGATATAATTTTATGGTATACAATACGTATTGTTTTTACGCTACTCTTTTGCAAATGCTTCCCCGATACTATATAAAAAGGGCAACTGCACATCGGACTGATTATGCCTAACTAAAATCAACAAAATCGATGTTTCCTTGTCCCATTTTTCGCACCTCAAAACTGAATCGATTTTGTTGTTTTTTTTTAGAAAGAATATGAAAATAATATTTTTCATGCTAGTATATACCGCATGTCCAAAGATGACAGATAAAACAATTCAGGGTTTCCGAGTGTTCCATAATAAGCAATTTATCAAACAAAAAAAAAACATTAGGGACTCGCTAATATCTATTGCGTGCTTTAATAATTGATCATTTACCATAATCTGAGGAGAAAATACGAGAATACGTTTTTATGAAAAAAAACGAGACCGCGATTCTTTATAAAGGCTTTTGCTATTGAGGAGGCAGTACATGGCAAAGCCAAAAGTTTCGCCTCTGCTTGGTGGCAAAGTCCAAAAACGTTATGAAAAAACTAAATTGGTTTTCAGAACAGAGGAAATGTGGATGTTCAAACATGGGCAGAATGGTGAATGTTACACAGTGTAAAGTGGCCACTTAAACCAGTGATTGACAGGTCATCAGCCCTGTAAATGCCTAGACTTCCATATTTCCTTCTCAAAAATGTTTTCCCCCTCTGTTGAAATAATTTTGAAAATGAATGATTCCCTAGGGAGGAAATCCAGCCAGTCTGCAAGTATTTGGATTTACTCAAACATTGTTGAATCAACTACCTGGTAAAAGAAGAAGAAGAAGTATAAAAATTGAAAAATTGTTTTCAGGAGTGAGTAGGTGATTTGGTTCAGCCGAATGAATCTCACCCACGTGATAAGGGTTTCGGCTCTTTTACTTCACAATAGTCAACAGATGGAAGAGTTGAGGAGATGTGAATATTATACCGTGTGTAAAGTGGCCACTTAAACCAGCCTAAGATAGGTCATAAGCCCTGTAAATGCCTAGACTTCCATATTCCCTTCTCAAAAATGTTTTCCCTAAATCCAGTCAGTCTGCAAGCATTTGGACATACTCAAACATTGTTGTACTCTCTTTTATTTTTTGTTGATAACATTTCAACTACCAACGTAGAAAAAATGATTTATGATTAGGCACCAAAGGTTTAAACTATTTTTCATAATTTTTTGGGTTTCTCATTTAGAGCGGCCCAACGCACCAGGAGATGAACCGAGAAATTCATTTGTTGTGTGAAAAAGGACTGTAGTGCCTAAAGTAGGAGAAACTAGAGGAGAATAGTCAAAGACAAAAGTCAACGAGGGCACTTGTGGTGGAAAACAAAGACAAGGAGAGATGTAACGTCAAACAGAAGATAAATCCATTTAATTAGCAAAAAAAATTACCTTTACAAAATTAATGACGAGTTTTTAAATTATTGAGCTTGAGACTTATTAGCTCGCCTTCGTGTAGTGAGTCAAGAAAAGCTTTATTCAATACACCGATTCAGTGCCCTTTGTATCACAGAGAATGAATGTGGTAATTATGATGGTGATGAAAACAAATATCAATTTCAATTTCAACAGAGATCGAAGAGAAGGAAATATTCGATAAAATGTTCACCATCTCTATTGTAATTTATTTCTTAATTATTTCTTAGGAGACGATATCTAGTATTATCTACATACATTCGAACAAACTATAAACATTGTAAATCAATTTTCCTTTCTGTTAGAGGCCTATCTGGACCATCTGGCGTATTCCCATGTTGCCCACGAATAAAGCAAAATGTCATTTGTTTTGTTTGATTTCTTCCAGTACCTTCCAGAAATAACTCTTATCATGCATATGTCCATCCCAGCGAACAAGTCTATACATAATCTGATGTAGTATGTATTCAAAACAATTACCAAGAAAAAATACGCACTAATCTCTCATGTAATATAATGACATTTGACTGTACTTTTGTTTTTGTAATATAAGCGTGCAAATAACGCAAAAAAAATACATTTCACATATCATCGAGATAATACTCATTATTTGAGTTTGGCCAACAATAATCTGCTAATATGTAAAATTAGTTTTCACCAGTTCATCGTTATGTCAAACTATCAACTTATTTATTTGTATAAGTCGGCTACTTGTGTAAAAAAATACGAATTAAATTTATCTACTTTAAATTTGGTATTTTTGGGTTATTTTTATAGGTAAAGGGTTGAAGTAAACCCTGTTGATGGACGCTGTAACCTTATTTAAAGCGTTAGCGGGTAGTGTGAATGACACGTGTCATAGTTACTTAAAAAAACTTATCGTAATCTATACAGCGCCGAAAGTCATAGAAATTAAAGTATATCTACATTATCATTTTATAAAGCAATATATAGTTTTGCAGATTCTTGTGATTAAGGTTTGAAAAGTTTTCAATACATTTAAGTAATATTTTTATTGAATCAATTTTAGTTTATGTAAAGCGAATATCGTTCACTTTGGTGTTCGCAAAGGGGTTGTAGTGAGGGGGTTGAATCACATAAACGTCAAGTAATACATAAAAAATAGGGGTTGTAATGACGTCATAAAATACGCGGTCTCCCTCAATGACGCGTCTGCTCTATAAAAATAATACTTAAATTCTAGTTGTATGTAAATGAGCATCTCAGTAAAACCATTTCCGATTTTGCGTTGGTTAAAGAATGCGTATCATTTACAACGAACATATATTTATGGTGCATAGGCCACTGCATCAGTGCACCAACCTCAGCTCGTCTTGATAATTTTTTATTAATATAATGATAATAATAAAAAAATTGCAAAACTCGGCGTTAAAATTAATAAGGAAGATGTACCTGAACTCTTCAAAAAGCAGAGTGCTTGTTCGTAAATGTTATTTCACGGCTCAAATTTGTTACTGGTATTGGTCAGACAGTATCTTTAAAAAAATTGCATTCTCGTACGTAAATATACACAACACAAGACTTGCACAAAATAAGCCTGTAGTTCAATCACAAATAACTATCGACGTTCTAAAAAACTTGCTTAGCAAATGCTCAAATGAGCGATCACAATAAACAATAATGAACATGCTTAAGTTATCGCAGTCATAAGTCAACGCGTGTGCAATTCCTAAGTCGACGCTCGTGTCGGTTTGTTTTTTGTTTTTCTCATAAATAAATACAGTTCATTGGCGAAAAATCGGCGTTTACCATTAAAAATAATACAATATATTGCATTGGCAAAATAGTAAAGAGTATCTAATACAAAAAAGAGAAAATTAAATTAAAATTACTATGGCGACTGCTTTTCTTAACATTTGGCTTGCCAACCGCCGGCTTAATGCAATAAATAGCATGATAAAAAATAAATCAATAAATAAAAACAGCAGTTTTGGAACATTTTCCATATTTACACAGGTGAAAATCAAATATGAGATTGCGCAGCAGGATTATACGTCGCGAAACGTAAATATTTTGACATTTAATATTAGGTGATCACGGATGTTCCATTGTGATCGCGAATACGATAAACAACCATGGTGAGAAATTGTTATCACGTCGCTCATCAGCACATCGATAGTTATTTGTGATTGAGCTACTGGTCAGTATTGAGGTTTGTTACAAATATGGCCAAACAACTCTTAATAATATTATTACGAAAGTTTTCAATAAAATACCAAAATACATTCAAAAGAATGAATGACATCACTGAATCGGCATGTGGTATTGTGGCTAGGACCGTGAACTCATGGATCAAAAGTTCGAGGTTCAGACCCCGCTCTATCACAACATGATTCCCATTTGCTAATATTGAGTTATTTACATCTCGTTTAAAATGGCCACCAAAATTTAAAAAAAAATAATTTAAAAAAATTTGAGAGAAAAATCCTAATGACTCAAATGCGATAATGTCTTAAACTCACACACTTTTGTTTGTTTGTTTTAAAACTTTTTTTTAACACGTATGCGTATGGTTTCATTTTTTAATTAATATAATATGTATGATTTTCATTTAGTTTTTAATAATATTCACATTGTCTAAATTTATTTGACAACTTTTTGCATTTATTTAACATATTACAACAGAGATGAAGAACATTTTAGAGAAGGTGGAAGTTTAGAAGTCTAGGCATCTACATGGCTTATGACATGACATTGGCCGGTTTAAGTGGCTACTTTACACATTGCGTAACATTCACCATTCTGCCCATATTTGAACATCCATATTCCTCCAATTCTTTAATCTTTGGCCTTATAGATGCCTAGACTTCTATATCACCTTCTCAAAAATGTTTTTCATCTATGTTGTAATTGTTGACAGCTTATTTTACACTTTAGTTGACAGTCCAGAGACTAATAAATATTTAAATATTTAAAACTCTTCAGGAGAAGCCGGCCTGTTGGCAGTAGTCAACAGGCCTTCCGTTCCACTGGAGGAGGGTTCGGCATTTTGTTCCCTACTTTGGTTTATTTTACCAATTGCCTTCACTATATTGACCATGTACCGATAGGATGTTGCATAAATCTTCACCCAGGCTTCTGCATCGCGCCTCCAGCTGTTATTAAGCTGAAAAGGAGAAAATGCATCAACAGGTGAGAGACATCTTGAGGAGTTTCATCGTCACTAGCCGTACGTTTCAGGTGTCAGTCCCGGAATAAAGGAATGTTTTAGTGTAGATCCACATTTAAAAGCAATAATTTATGGCCACCGTGCCAGGAATAAAAGCCAAGACATCAAGAATGTGGACTATAGAATGCGGCGGACTCATCTCTACTTTATTTCTTTTTTCAGGACTTGTACCTGAAGTAGTCGTTGAGTCGGAACTCTCGTCCAGGGTTTTGGTTCTATTTCAAACACATAAATATTGTCAAAATTCTTATAAAACCCCCAAAACGCATGATTGTCTTCGCTAAAGAAAATTAATTTGACTGTTTGATTCAACAAACGTGTTGCCGGTCATCGTCATTCATATTCTGGAAATGCCATCTTCATCATCATAAGCTTGACAACCCTAGGCATTGGCTGAATCAAGGAATCCCCTCCGCTCCCAACATTTTTGTGTCTGCACTGATGCAGTCCATCCGTCATATTTTAGGCCTTCCTGGTCTTCGTCGTCCTGTGGCACAGAGAAAGTTAAGCGTTTTATGGGTTTTTTTCGTCCATTTAATTATATGGCCAGCCCATCTCAAGCGACTTACCGTGATGGAGTTGATTATATAGGGCGCTCCGTAGATTTCACACTACTCTCCATTTCAATGACGACATCAATGGTTGTTTTCTCTCACAGTGCAATAAATAAGTCTGAGGATTCTTTTTTCGATAGACGCAATGTTCCTTCAATATTCTTTGTCATAACGCAGGTTTCAGAGGCATATGTTAAGATTGGTTTTATAAGAGTTTTGAACAGTATTTTTTGAACGTTGTAGCAACAGTTGGCAGCCATTATTTTCCTCCTGATTTCTTTCTCCATATTGTTGTCAGTCATGTTAATTCCATTAAAATGTTTTGATATTTTGAAACAAATATTGTTGTTTAATTGTTTTAATAGATGAGATTAAAATCAATGCTGTATGATGTATGCCTGAAGAGTAAGTCAAAAGTAAGTCAAAAGTAAGTCAAAAGTGATGGTATTTGATAGGGATAGTGAGGCTACTGACTGCATAATAAATGTAAACAACAAACGTTTCGAACAAGTAAAAGAATTTGTGTATCTGAGAAGCATGTTTTCAAGAGACGAAAGAGAAGAAAAAAATGTTGAAAGAAGAGTGACTGCGGGCAACAAAATGAACGGAGCACTAAGCATAGTAATTGCTAATAAGAATATGTCAATTGAAGCTAAACTGGCAGTGCACAATGGAGTTTTAGTCCCAACACTTATGTATGGAAGTGAAACATAGAACTGGCAGAGAAAGGATAAAAGCCGAGTGAACGCGGTTGAAATGCGATCTCTTAGACGAATGTAAATCAATGTATGACAGGGTTACAAATGATAAAATCAGGCGAGAGTGTAAATCTGAGTAAAGTATAATTAGTAAGATTAAAAAAGGGTCTCTGAAATGGTTTGGTCACGTAGAACGAATAGACGACGAAATAATGGTAAAACAAGAATATATGGCAAAAATGAACGGTTACGTGAGTCGAGGACGACTAAGAAAGGCGTGGTATGATCAGATAAACCAAAATCTTAAGTCTGGTCATGTCAGAAGCAGACAGAAGCGAAGGACATGTATGACAAGATGTATAAATGTGGAAGAAGCTAGGAATGTATGCCAGGATAGACGTGTGTGGTGGTCCATTCTCTCTGCCTACCCCTACTGAGAAATGGCGTGATGGTAATAGTTGTAGTAGATTAAAATAAAAAAAATGCTTGTAAATGGAATTAATGGATTTGCAAACTGATAGTGGTGAAAAATGACATATAACTGCATTTTTAATTTGTTATCTAAAATGTTGTCATTTAGAGGGTTTTTTACAGTATCTCGACGATATATTTATCTTGGATATTTTATATCCCTTTGGATATGGACGACAAACATTCTTCTTTAAAATTCCCAAAAATATGTAACACTCGTTCTTAAAATATTCAATAATGCGTTTTAAGCATATCAAAATGATTGCAACAGAGAGGGATAACATTGTCGAGAAGGTTATATGGCAGTTTAGACATTTACTGAGTTCATGGCTTGTCATTAGTTTGTTTATGTGGCTACTTTACACACATGTTTGAGTATCCACATTTCCTCAACTCTTCCGTAGTGAATGACGTTTGATGAGCACTGTAAATACCTAGACTTCCATATTCCCTTCTCGAAAAATGTTTTTTCTCCCTGTTGAAATAAATTAAGTAATTAATAACTCCCCAGGGAGTGAAATCTAGGCTGTATACAAAAAAAATGCATTTTTGTTTTCGAGTATTTTTATTTTTTGTGGTAACTCTTCATAAATTTAACTGTACTTTAAAAGTACGAGTTTAATCCTAACATAAATGAAATGTTTTTTTGATGTCTGGAGCATTTGAAGTTGAATTGAAGGTTCATTATTTATTTTGTTTACTATGCAAAGTCTTTAGGTAACGAAGGATTTGGAATGCTAGTCTAGAATATATAAAATGCTATTTGAAAAATGTATTTATTCACTTGTACATTTAAAAACGAAAAACATTTTAAGTACTCTACAATCGGTGTACAAATGTAGTGTCCTATAATATTATAGAAAACAAAAAAACTGATTTATTTCTCTGGTACTTAGTGCTAATTTTCTGAGAATCTCTTACAGTACATAAAAATGCACTTTATGTTGTCACATTAAGTTTTAAGCCGAATTTAAGTATCTCCTTCGCCGTTACGTTCTCATAAACCACAAAACGTCATTAAGCCCGAGTTATACTGGATAAATCTAGACATCTACTCATAATTACTACTTAATCTGCGATTGTAAAACAGCTTAAAAATTTATAACCGGAAAGTATATTACTTGATACGCGAACTGTGGGGTAGAGCGGCTATGATAGTACTCGTAAATATTTATTAATTGCGTGATTTCAGAATTTTGGATCGTCATTTTATGAGGACAACTCACCGTCATCACCATCCAATGGCCGTTGAGAGCCTCCTCCGCTTACCCGGATTCAAAATTGAGGTCTTGTAGCCTCTTTTCAGATCCGTACATGACTTATTCACGTTTTAAGCTTTAATGTATGGGTAATGAGGAACTTCAGCCCTATGGGAAATTGGATACAAAAAATGTTTAAATTAGAGCATTTAATTGTACTGCAAAGTTTCTTGAAAATGTACGGAAAAAATAATAAAAAATATTTTATTCAAATCGCACTACTTTGGATGACGTCACTGGCTAATGTGAATCAACCTATGATCTGAGAGCTATCTGTCTGCTTGTCGTTCCTGGACCAATGGGAAGAACTGAATGAGAATGAGCGGAAATGAACCTCTGATGTTACACGCGAAGATATTTTAGAAATACAAAACTTAAAAAATCGTAGCGCTACTAATACGAAATATAAAAATTGAAAAAAAAAATTGACCTCGTTAAATATTCTTTTAACTGATAAAAAAATATAGAAAAAAACACTGAACTTCCTCATTACTGCAAAAAATAAATACATTGTTTCTTCATAAAAGATTCGCGATATTGAATTGAATTTAATTGAACATTTGGAAAAAACAGCAACAAATAAAATATAAATATAAACGTATTTATATCAAGACGATTGTTACAGTAGCTCAGTCTGAATTGTCAGTTTATAGTTTATATGGACTTCCTGGCCTGTTGTGGTGCAAATAAAATAAAATAAATGAATAAAAGTAAAAAAAACAAAAATAATAATAAAAATATTAAAATTCAATTAAATTAAATAAATTGCTTGGTAATGTACGACAGTGATAGGGTATGTTAGTTGATAAGCTTGATCAAAAACCATAAGAACCACGTTTGATCGGGCAAACCAGAGCTGTCACCATCTTTCCACGAGCCATTCTTGGAAAGCTCAAACATTGCAACCATTTTATGACATTTTGCTGTTTTAACGACACTCTGATTCAAACATCTACCAAAATTTGCAAATACCATGAGTTCAACATCTAAAAATATCTGCCCCGAGACAGTAAAATATTGTGTACAAAAAAAATATTTTAACTTCATCTACTTTATTTATTTGTTTATTTATACTTTTATATTTTTGCACTATTTTTTAATACAGAATAATGGTATCCCGCGCCGAAGGATCATTTTACAATTATTATAATGACACATGCCTTAAATTAGTTATTTAACATAGTTAACATAATTAGAAAAAAAACCTATTTAACTTATCAATTTAATTAACATCGTAAACATAATGAGCAAAATAAACTAAAGTTATCATAAAAAAACATTATAAATTCATATAAACTTCCAGACAAAATTTCATAATCAGGAAACAATTTTTTACCAATTTGGCTTGATCCACTCATCGATCCTCATCTCATTTCCCAGCTAGAAACTGCAAATAATATAGGCGGTATGCCAACTATTAGCAGTGTACTAATCGGCGGACTTATCCTAACTCAAATACCTTTTTGTCGAATTTTCACCCAAGCCATCGAGTCAAAAACACTCGTCCAGGGTTCTTGTTCTATATCATCAACATAACTGTTTTCTTCATCCGCCTGGACACAGATGATAATAACTGATATTTATTTATTTATATCTGGACACGAAACACTAAATGCGTTAAAGCAGATCTATTTTTAGGTAAACGCTTAAAATTAAAAAATATTTTAGCTTATTTTAAGCTTCCATAAAGAAACAGTATTATTCTTAAATCGGCAGCATGTCAAATTTATTTTAGTATTTTTTTGTGACAAAAAAAACATAATTTTTTATCATTTCCGCACTCAGAAATGCATTTTATTGGTAAAGCGGAACGCACACGTTATTTGTTTTGACCTCCCCTTACGGAGGTGGTATTCGGATCCTCTGCCTCTGACCACCCAGGGAGTCCTTCTTTATTTAAAGCCGTTCTCTTTTTGTAAATATCCATGTTTTTACTAATGTTAGTTTTGTAAGTTATATTTGTTGTGTTACTATAGTTTTCGAAAATTGTTTTTGTATATTGGATACGTTTGTTTATTGTAAATTGTTTGTGTTCATACATATTTCTTAAATAAAAAAAACAGAGTCATTGAGGGGATCCTGAGAGGTGGGGACAACATGTTGGCCTCTGCCCATACGTCCTCCTCCCCCCTCCTTAATCTGCATAGAGTTTGTATTCCTTAGGAATATTTAAAATAACTTTCATCTATGCGCAGCTGATAAAGAGTCCCCTAGGACTCTATAACAGCTGCGGGTGGACGGTGGGCTTAAGAGTCTCCCCTCAATGGTAAATCAAATGATGCGTATATCAATCATCCGTTACACGATGGTAAGATTATCATTCTTACGCATCAGGTGCTAGTCCAGGAACAATGAAATGTTGCAGTACCCTTTGAAATCAAAACATCAATGTCCACTTTGTCTGAAATTAAACCCAGAACCAGAAAAATAGACAAATGCGTCACCTTTCACACAACGAGGTGCTACTTTCTGTACTCGATTTTCTTCTTCGGAATTTTTATCTGAGAGCAGTCATTAAGCCAAAAACACTCGTCTAGGACTGTGGTTCTGTTTCACTCACAGTACTGTATTCTTTACCCGCCTGAATAAACAGAAAATACGTGGTTTAATGATTTAATTCGATTTTTTTTAATTTCTAATTCATGAACTTAAATTTTTTAAATTTAAAAATTAATTTTGCAGCTGAACAGATTGATTGTAACTTTTTACTTAACCTTTTATATTTGTCCTCTCGTTGTAAGCGAACCCTTTTAATGAAACAATAAATTTTAATAAAATGGCAAATGGCACATTGTACGCCCCTGGTTTAACAATACTTATAAGTATCAAAGAACCAAATAGATAAACAAGATTTTAGTCTACTTTTGTTGTGGAGTCTGGTTTAATAATTATTTTGCAAACTCTCCAATTGTCAGACAACACCGGCTCAGAAACATGTATGAAGAAGTTTACGTGTTTCGTTTTTCATAATCAGTTTTTAGAGTAAAATTCTTGCGGCGATAATATAGAAACAAATCAAATAATACCAACAGAACATTTCTTTTTTTTGCAGAATCATCATTTCTTTTCCAGTCCAGGGACTATAAGATATTCTAGTGTAAAAACACCCTTTTAAATAAATATTTTATGTCAACCATGTCGAGAATCGAACCTGAGACCTCTTGTTTGAGACCTCGCTGACCACCACAACACGAGGCCGACCCTAAAATGATATAAAGAAAATTGTCATAATTTTTTTCTATGTTTTATTATATACCTACCTACTTTTTTGGAGTATATATCGTACATCTATAAAATGTAAGGTAGTTCAAAATCTGTTTATTAAATACATATTTATTAGACCTACATATTGTATTGTTTTACCATTAAACACTTGCATATTTATTTTGTCTTGTCATATTAAAGCCCACTGGGTGTAGATAATAATAAATAATTACGAATGTTAAATTTTTCGTACAGTAGAAAATGCTAATAATAATTCAGAATACCTGAAACTTGTAGTGTTATTATATTAAATTCGTATGTGGTAAAAAATTACAAAGTATTTTATTTCAAATAAATTACAAACGTTTTTCTACAAAGTAAATGCTAAAACAATAAATAAAAAAATACACTTTTATAAGCCGGGTTTTTCCAAATTTTAAATCTTTCATTGGCGGCAATAATAATTTACGACATTTACATAATGTGTTTGATTTTTTACGTGTTGCAATTGTTACCAATGTCATATCAATGTCAATGTAGTCTGGTAAAACGAACGCAAAATAAGGAAACCATACAATCTTGCCATTTTCAAACGAATGTTTTTTTTTTAATCGCGCAATAATAAAAAACATAAATTAGATAAAAACAACATTTTTTCAAGGTGTTTCTGTTGAAAAATATACCTTAAAGTTTTATGTAACCAAAATATGATTACTCTTAGAGCGGCAGATTACGCGATTTCAAATTTAGACTGAACTAAGGTATTTGGGATCTCAATAAAGACTAAGTATTAAACTAAAATATGGTTCAATAATTGAAAGATAATAAATTGAACATGAAAGTGGCTGAAGTTAAATTTTAATTATTTGATTTTGAAAAGAAATACATTAAGCCTCTTTCATGTTCAATCTTTAAATTATTACAACAAATTTTAGTTCAATACTTAGTCTTTATTGAAATCCCAGATACCTAAGTTTAGTCTTAATTTGAAATGGCGTAATCTGACGGCCTAAAAGTAATTTTATTTTAGTTACATAAAACTTTCAAATATATTTTTTTACAGAAAAACCTTTAAAAAATACTGTCTTATTTATGTTTTTTTTATTATTGCGCGATTAAAATGAAACTTTCTTTTAAAAATGGCAAATTTGTATGATTTCCTAATTTTGCGTTTGTTTCACCAGACTACAGCTTTAAATTAAAAACTCGTTATAATTTTTATCATGTATACAATTTTTTTTATTTTATTTTTGCAACATACTCGTCCTCGGTCACAGACGAACCCCTGTTTTACTTAATTATTTCAGCTCCGTGAAAAGCTATAAAGTCTTAACGGTCTCACGTTTTTTACAGCGCCAATCCAAAAATCCAAATCAGCATTGTAAATCCAACTATTAGTAGTTGTAAGTTCAACTCAAAGGCATTTGAATCAGGTCCAAGAAATATGATGGTATTTTCTGCTATACAGGGGCAATAAAAAGCGTGCTTTGCTTTCCTCGAGCCCTATCTTGTTAATAAATAAGAGTTTATTCATTCCACGTGATTCAGTGCCCGCGCGGGGCGGGGCAGCGACCGAGGGAGGGGGAAAGGGTGCATTCTCACTGATAAGTAGCAGAAGGCAGCGTAGTGCTAGACATTATATAAGCAAATACAAACATAACTATAACACAATATTGCTGCTAATTCCGCTTGTGTAATTAAACTAAGAATCATTTTTATTTCCTTTTTAAAAACTTAAAAACAGCTTTTAATAACCGTGACTCGAAGATAAATTAAAATAATTAAAACAACTCTATTTTTAACCGAGTTTAATTAGGTATAAGATGTTACGGCTTTAAGACTTGAAGATATGGGAAAGTTTTCTAATTGTTTGTGTTCTATGTTCCATGTGTTCTGTCCGTTGAAAATATTTATTGATAATTATTCCCAAATACTTTATATGGTGTACTGATTCAAGTATTTCAGAGCATATTTTTAATTGGAGGTTTTATTTAAGCTGTCCCACTGTGGTTTTACTAAATGTTATATAAATGTTTAAAGTATTTATAAAATATGTAATTGATTTATTTGATAATGTACATGTTCTCATATTTGCAGATAATATGAAAATATTCAAAGAGATAAAAAACATTAACGATTGTAACATTTTGTCCCATAATTTGTCCAAATTAAACATCTGGTGCCAACAAAATAAATTGCAACTCAATATAAGCAAATGTCAAGCTATGAGATTCTATAAAATGAAAAATCCGATTCTATTTAATTACATGTCAAATCAAATTTAAATTACAGATGTTTCTACCGTGAGCGATCTGGGTGTTTTGTTCGATTCAAAATATTATTTAAAGAGCACATTATTAAAATATCTAACAAAGCTGTAAAATTATTAGGATTTGTACTTAGCACCGGAAAAGATTTCAATAATTTAAACACATTAAAATATCTTTACACACCTCTAGTTAGAAGCCAACTAGATTATAATTCTCCAATATGGTCACCTTATTAAATCACTATCTCAAATTCTATTGAGAGAATTCAGAAATAAATTTCTTAGATATATTAATTTTAAGATGGGTTTTTCTACTAATCAATTAAATTACAACACAATTTTAGACTCTCTTAAATCAACTAAATTGCAAGAACGAAGAACATCGACCGATCTTACGACTTTATATAAAATAATAAAACCAATGTTTGATACCCCTGATCTACTGAAATTGATTTCATTCTATGTACCACCTAGATTAAGCAGAACATCTACAATATTTTATTGTCAAAATTGTCGAACGGTAGCTCAATATAACTTACCTATTGTTAGATTACAGAATACCGGGAATAAATATGCATCACATTTTGATATATTTAGTTTATCTCTGCCTAACTTCGGCGGCCTCCGTGGTGTAGTGGTCAAGACGCTTGACTTACGCACGGAAGGTTCCGGGTTCGATTCCCGGTGAGAACACAAAAATTGAAAAATGTGATTTTTCTTAAGCCTGGTTGTTCTGTAATGTAATTCACCACTGTAATTGGGCCTCCTGGCCTGTTGTGGTGCAAAAAAAAAAAAAAAAATTAAATGAAACTTAAAAAATAAAGTGACCAACATATTTTTAGGCGGATTTCTTTTATCAATGACATTTTTTCTAAACAATTATCTATAAATATAATAACTCTGGCATATAATAATTAAATTGTAATGATTGTGATTCAATCTACATTGCAAAAACTAAAAGAAACTTTAATATTATAGTAAAAGAACACTTAAGGTGCCAAAATAATAAAGTTTGCTGCCAATGAAACTAATAATTCAAGTATTTTTGTCTTGAAAGGATAATTATGTGAAATAGGTACGTTCGAAATAAAACAGTAGTGGACTCAAATAAATATTGTTTATTTGGTTATTTATTAATATTTTCCTAGTATAAATTGCTTTTTTTTTTTTTCAATTTTTTAAATTTCTAAGTAGTCTAATTCTATTATTTTATTTTTAACATGCAGAACTTTTAATCCAGTGTTTTTATTGAAATTATGATTATTTCCTCTCAGATGGATTGCGAATTCAGAATAATTGTTTTATCGTATTAAATTATTTTTCCAAATATAACTTGAGAAATAACTTGTTCAGCTTTAAAACCGATAGTTGGAAAAAAAACAGTGGTTAAATTTTTTTTTATTTTATTTATTTTACTTTAATGAATAACCGCAAAGTACTTCAAATATAAAATTTATTTATTTAAAGGTTTAATTGCTCAAGGTAATATAAAGATTTTTTCAATTTTCAATTGCAATTGCTAACTTTTAAAAATAAATACAAGTAAAAGAAAAAGAGATGAAATATTTAAAATGGGAAATTATTTTTAACTTTTGTGTTTTTATATTTGGTAAAAAGCCCTAATACAGGTTTTTTTTTTTAAATACATAATTTAACAAAAAAATAAGAAGAAATGAAATATTTGAACACTAAAAATTTTCCCCTAATTTCAAAAAATAAAAGCCAATTTTAGTAAGAATAAAGTATTTAAAAATTTAAAAAAATATATTTTTAAAGTATACAAATTTCCAATTTCAATAAGCAATTATTTAAAGTTAAACTAAGAAGAAGTGATAAATTTTTCTTAGCTTCCGTGTTTAAAAATTATGAGGATATAATTTGAATATGCAGTAATTATAAATACATGTGACGTTTTACATCATAAAAGAAACCGCATCCTCGGGGGACCACTGATTAAACTTGAGGATGTTAAAGAGCTCGTTCCCTACCTAATATTCCGATACTTTGCGGATCTGAGATTAGAGGAGATTAAACTAAATGAGTACTCTCGCCTTCGATACAGGAGCCAGGCTCTGTAAAGACCTAGACTTGGAGGGCAAGAACTATTTACTGGGACCCGTCACAATAGATCTTCACAGGTTGCAGTGACGTCAGGAGCTTGTATGGCACCGACCCCCACTTTTAATAATTAGAATAAGCAATTTAAATGCGTCAATTCAGTTCTCTCTGCATCATAAAAAGTCCGTATTCTTTATAATCTGTTGAGACATATGTACATATGAATTAACTTACTTACATATGAATTAATTAACTTTACTGTTGATACATATGTATATTTGAATTACATATGAATTAACTCAGGCTTTCTCGGGACATGGATGCATGAGGGAATATCTGCATCGCTTTGGGCTGCGAGACGAAAGTTGCTGTCCATGTGATGGCATCACTGAGCAGACTGTGGAACATCTTCTTATATACTGTTCAATGTTTGATAGGCCGAGGTGGGAGCTTGAATGCAAAATAAACAATCGGATTGCTGCGACTAATAACCTAGCTGAGCTCCTGAACTGTAATGATACACGAAGAGAGACTGTTCGATTCATTACAGGGACGATCAAGCATGCTAAGTTATTCAATGGTGGTATCTAGCTCCTTTTGATTTTTGTGTCCAACTTTTACGATTTTTTATTATTTGTTAATGAAATATTTCTAGAATTATTTTGTTAATTCTGATTCTGCTTTATTTTTATTTTTGTAAGTCTACGGTGAAAAATGTTGAAGTCAACGGAATATAATTTAAAGATAAATATATTCGATAAAACCTTGCACATAACAAAAGTAAGATACAAATAATTTGCAAGTACAAAAAAAAAACAAAAAAAACTCTTGAGACACCAAGAAAATAAGACATTTATTGTACATTATATAAATAGTTGTCAAGCTTACTTAGAATTCTGGGAGCAACTTAATTTTTCGTTTATTTAAAGTAATTTAATGTTCATACACACGTCATTTAAAAATACTTTAACTTGAACGTTGCGAAATATCAGCAATAAATAATAAAACATTAAAAATTGACAGTTCAATTATTTAACAAAAAAAATAATGCTGATAAACAAATGTTTATTTTTATTCTCAACTAGCATCAGTAACTATCATTTTTAAATTGGCAAAAGGAAGTAAACTTTAATATTTCATGTAACAACAGCTAAATAAGTAACTACCAGAGTACGAAAATATGTTTATTTTTTGTTCTAAAAAAAATATTATACTCAGAGTTAACCGATCTTATGTATTAAAACACTGGGACCAAAACTTCTATTGGCTAAGAATAGTATTTATATAAGATTAATTTAAAAAAAATATATTAGCCTTTAACATTTTTCTGTAGTCGTACATTTATATTTTTTACTAGGGGACCCAACAGACGTTGTCTTTACCGAACGTTGGCTTGCCTGCTATTAGCTTATAAAACGACTTTTCATTGATAAGTAGGTACTTGTTTGTGATTAAATTCCGAAATTATTTTTTTTAAAAATTATATTGAATTACTTGTTTATGGTTGAATTCTAGAACATAAAATAAATATTACTGTAAATGTTCATAGACAAAAGACTGCATTTCACCCCCTCGGGGGTCGTTAAGATTAACAAATTACAACAGGGATGGAGAATACCTTAAGTGGCCACTTAAACCAGCCACTGACAGGTCATAAGCCCTGTAAATGCCTTGACTTCCATACTCCCTTATTTAAGGTATTTTCCATCCCTGTTGTAATTTGTTAATAAAATAAACATTTTTTCAAATATGGCATTCTTTTTGCAAACGTCAAACTCCGGTCTTCTCACCAACAGAGGGGTGTACTTAAGTTTTGTTCATATGTTTATTAATATCTTTTGTTTTTGGCCGATGTTATCAAATTTCGGTAGAAGGCCCTAATAACGAAAGAAAAAAAACTTATTTAGGAATACGATTTAAAAAAATGTTTTGAATTTAATATTATTTTTGTATTACTAAAAATCCAGTAAAAATAAATAGTTAGAAATTATAGGGAATTAAAGGAAAGAATCTGATTGAGATCCACAAAAAATAAATGTTATATGTAAACATTAAAAAAAAAGTTTTTTATGCGCAAAAAAACAACATCTTTCCATTTTTTTGTAAATGCTTTCTCCTCGAATGCAACCCTGATAGATCGACGAATAAAACATTTATGCTCCTTACTTCTTTTTTACTTGTTAAATTAAAGATATAAATATCTACGAACACGCACAGCGCAAAGATCTATATTTCAATGAAAACCGCACGTAAATCGGTTAAGCCGTTTAGGAGGAGTTCAGTGATATCACACGTACAGAGGAATTATATGTATGAAAAATGGACGTTCAGTCATAAGCACGCTTATAACAATAAATGTAATAAAATCAGTATTTTTTCCGAAGTATCAAGTAATTAATATAATGTTGTATCTGTACACTAATTTAAAAAACTTCCCTAAAAACATTTTATTTTGACTGGCAATTGGAAAAGTTTTATCTTTGTTTTCTCTAAACATATACCTTTATGAGTAAAAATAATTGAATTGCTACCTCAGGGGAAAAATAAAAATGTATTCAAATGTATTGGGTAAAATATACCACTCTTAACACGTATTATAATGAATAAACGTTAAGGGGTAAAGCCGATGCAGAATTTTTTTTAATCGATATTTTTTTGCTTAAAAGATGCTTAAGCGTCAAAAAAAATAAAAAACAATGGCTTCACAAGTTGTAAAAAAAAAATCAATGACTTTTTTATGAGTTTTCAAGGCACCCCCTGCCTTGCGCATCGATCCCATTCATTCCGATGCCCTTTCGGCACAGTTTTCTGAGCGATCGCTAACTGATACTGCAAAAGCTGTAGATAATCGCATAATTAGAACGATCAAATGTATGGTGCTAGCATTAACGGTTATGGGTAGATTGAAAATTTATATTGTTAAATGTTCATTCAATCTTAAAACCCGTTTTCCTCGAAACCATGTTTTTTAAACTGGTCGAACATGTAACTTAGCTAAATATGCACGAATTCATTTTAAATCTTAAGCGTGTCTTTTCAGATCTATTTTTCATCAAACTCTCCACGGAATTTGTGATTGGTTTTTAAGTTATTTTGTCCATACGAACTAATCATGCTAATGATATGGATAAAATTACCAATAAAAATTCTTGGTTTAACCAGTCTTGAAGATACCTTCTTAGGCTCAAGTCAAATGAATGATGATTTTATTTATAATTTTATCTAAATCAATAATGATCATTGAAGAACGGAAACATTTATTATGAAAATATTTTGAGGCGTTGCCTAGTATGTAGGTGAAATAATTCAATCATATGAATCTAACCCGCAATAATAAAGGTTTAAGCTCTTAAACTTTACAAACGTCAACATATGGAGAATCGAAGGAATACGAAGGATGTTCAAATATAGGCAGAATGGTGATTGTTACACAGTCATAAACCCTGTGGATGCCTAGACTTCTATATTCCGTTCTATAAAAAATTCTTCATCTCTGTTGTAATATGTCAAAATTAAAAGCTCCTTAGGGGTTGAATCCAGTCCTCTAGAAAAATTTGGACAAACTCAAAACATTGTTAATTAATTAGTTTTGTGGTTCAATAATAAGAACTTTCCAAGTTAAACGCTGTATTTTTTGGAATATAAAGTAGCCTGTATCAACTGCCAGTCTGTTCCTACCTCATTATTCTGTTTTAATCTTAGAGTATATACATCTATATTTATTTATTTAACTTTTTGTACATAATGTTATTTGTACATTGGCGGGTTTATTGCCAAATGGCAATTTCTTCCAACCAACCAATATACTCTAAGGTTTTAATATTAATTAATTTTTTCACTTTTTTAAATTAGAAATTTGAATTTATTTTTCCATTAAGCACTTTTCTAAAGGAATTATATTTTTTTCTGGATGAAAAATAGCCTATGACACTTCTCTTCTCTCTGGCTTTCTTTATTTACAGAAACGCGTTGATAGGTTGCTTCTTTGCGACGTAAAGGAGTCACAAACAAACAGACAAACATACTTTCGCATTAATTTCATGACTCAAGCTAACATTAATCTAAAATCCTACTATAAAAAAATCAAAATGTCCATCAAACTAACCAATGTTTAATTGTTAATAAGAAACTTGAGTTAATAATAATGAGAAATGTTTTGTTAAGGAATCTTGCATTACATTACTGATAATATGACAAAATAATTAATTATTTATTTAAACCATAGTATTTTCATTCCATGATTTTAACATTTGTACTAAGTATGTTCCTACTTAGTATACAAAATAACTGATTGATCAAGTCAATTTTCCAAATTTAAACGAAATTGATTCCTTCTGACATCCCACCTTACCGTCTACTCATTTTCAAATAATGATGCTCACACATGAAATAAGAAAATAGTCCAGAAACCGCATACGCGCATCAAACAGAAGGCGACTAAACTACTTTTAAAAGAGTAGTTTTACGATTTAACCCATTAGTTTATTTGTAGACGTCGCTCAGTACGCAACTTCCGATTGAAATTCAACTATGCCGTATTGTATCGTTTTGAAGTGCAGACATACTGCTGGGATCTTAAAGAAACAGGAAGGGATTACTTTTCATGAGTAATTACCAAATGCATGTGTAAGTAGCAAATGCATTATTTTAAAAATGAATTATTTTTCCATCTGTCAGATTGTCGGAGAAAGGGAAATGGATATTTCGTTAGTGTTGCCAGGGTAGTAAATTTGTTTGCCCTATTTTGCTCATCTAATAAGAGAACTAATGACAATTGGACCTTAGATAAACAACGCCGTGGTGGACATTTGACCGACATTATCTTTATAACATAAAATATTATTTAACACCATATCCGTTACATATCAAATAAAATTTGTTTTATATTTTAAGTTCAAAGTTCATTAATTCAATTACTCTTATTAAATGACCATTTACTTATTTACTCTGTTGTGTCAATCAATGTTTCCGAGTGCACAATAAAATTTTAGAAAAATTAACAAATCGCTTTTTTTAACCTGGGATTTGTGTTATGATTATAATTTTTCCCATCTGGCAACATGACGCGGCGACTTCACGAGTGCGCGCAGTGAAAGTGGGGCAAAGTGGGAGGATTCTTGGACACAGTCCGATATTTTCCAATATTCTCTTTCTGGACTTTTCTAAATTCTATGTACTCATAATTGAAATATATTTTTTTCAATGTTTTTTTTAAATTTGTGATGAAAAGTAAGTTGTTTTTTTTTTATTCTCACCTTTCCGGTTATCCCTACTCAAAAATATGTTGATCGGTTGCTCCGTTGAGACGTGAAGGAAACACAGTGGCAAAAATGCCTTTTACAAAAATTATATAATACCATATTATAATTTTTGGTTTAATTAACGTATATCTACTATACTTTTTATCCAAGATCTAAATCTAAATCGAAAACAAAAATTTAACCTAAAAATTATATAACACATTCAGTAGAAGTTTAAAGATATTTAAAAATCAAATTAAATAATGAAATATTTAAAAATCATAAAACACTGTTTCATATTATAAATATACTAGAGGTTTAATTACATTTCACCATCTCTAAAAAACTTAATTGGGTTTTTTCTATAA
Organism: Micrasema longulum; assembly: GCF_059751315.1. Classification (NCBI taxonomy): domain Eukaryota; kingdom Metazoa; phylum Arthropoda; class Insecta; order Trichoptera; family Brachycentridae; genus Micrasema; species Micrasema longulum. The sequence goes on from NW_028278206.1 coordinate 366,215, forward strand.
GAAAAACACCCTTCATTAAATATATTCGTCGGAATAACTGTTGCCGAGTTCCTGGAGTCTATTTAATACGGCATTACAAGTATACACTGTCCGTGAATTGTCGTTTTAAAATTGTGGCACCTGTCTAGTAATTCTTCCAGGCACCCTGAAGTGTATTATATTTATCATATTAGTATGGATAAATAGAAAAAGTCCATAAAATTACAGCGTATCTTTTAATTGATTCGACAGTGATAAATAAATTATTCCTTAAGTACTACCAGGGACATGATATTTAAATATGTACATTTTACTAACTACTGATATAAGTCTTTCAAATATTTTTTGAACATGTGCATTCCATTAAAAACAGTAATTTTATTTTATTTTATTAACATAAAAGGCAAATCGGCTTTTTACAAAAATTTATAATACTTACATATTTGACTTACTATTTAAAAAAAAAACATTAATTAACTTTTACCAACAGTTTATAAAAAAAAAAATAAACCTAAAAATTATACAAGATTTTTAAATACATTAACCTAAAAATTTTACAACATATTCAGTAGAAAGTTGAGACAATTTAAGAATAAATTAAAAAATCAAATTAAATAATTAAATATGTTTTAGAAATATAACAAAAAATTCGTAAGTACTGTTTCATACAGCTGGACAAAGTTAACAAAAAATTGTATATATTATGAAATGTATAAATACATAAATATAATTACCATTCACCACCTTTAAAAAATTCCAAAAGGTTTTTTCTATAGGAACAATACCCTACACTAAATGTATCCGATACGTGGGAATAACTATTGCCGAGTTCATGAAGTCTGTTCAATACGGCATTACAAGTATACACTGTCCGTGAATTGTTACTACAAAACGGTGGCACCTGTCTAGTCATTCTTCCAGGTACCCTGAAGTTGATGAGAGAAAACCGTTTAGGGCAATCCCATATAAATCCCGTAATCAATCATTAATCATTCATAAACATATTCTCTAATATCAAACAATGCATTACTTTGGCAGAATAGAATAACATTCTGATGAATACAGTGAAAAGCGTCAGAAACTATACAAGAATGAAAAAAAAAATATTTTTTATTTTATTTTTTTGCAATTTAGGTACAAAAAACCTTTAACTACAAACGTTCAATACAATTCAATGATCGTACTTTTTCAATTTTATTTCTGAGATCTTAGTTTCCTTCCCGCATCTTGAAAAAAGACGTTTAGTTTACTGAATGTTATTTCAAGTGTTGAACGAGTGCCACCCCTTCTAGTCATTGTATCTGGAAGTGTTGCAATAACAGCCCAGGCTTTATCCCTGCAGACGTAGCTTCGCGATATTGGGCGCTGCGTGCAACTAACTTTGGCCATTAATTATATCGCAGCCTTTAGAATCCCCGGAAAGAGGCTGTCGGGCGGGCACGTGGAGGGCCGTCGGAAACGGAAGTTTCGCTAATAAAGCGCCATGTGTTAATGAAAATTTCAATAAAGCACGCGGACATTTTTTGAATTATTTTGTTTGCTGCATTTGTGCAGCAGAATGTAAAACGCTAGCTATTTGCTACATTGACACAATGTTAAAAAAGTAATTAAATGGTCTACTTAACAAGTGTGAATTGAGCAATAATTGTAAACTATTTATTTACTAATCAAAACCTTGTAATCATTTAAGAGCCGTCATAAATTCAGTTAAAACATATTGTATGTTTACTTATTTTTTTTTTATTATTTTATAAATGTGATAAACACATCCACCAAGAAATAAAAACATGAGATGGAAAAATTCCCCTGTCGCTTGATTTTTGTAATATTAAAGAACTGGAACCTACTTTACATTTATATTTTTATGTAACGATTTTTTCTCGAACTCTGTGGAATCATCTCCCATCCAATATCAAAGATGTCTCTCAGTGTCTCTATTTAAATCACGTCACAAAATATCTCATTTAACTTTTAAGGCTTTACTCTTTTTGTCTTTCCGTTTTATTTTTTTCCCATTGAGTTATTGTATTGATTTATGGTAATTTATATACAAATATCAGTGTTTCTATTTTTGTGCATTCTAAGTTGTTATTAAAAAAACATTTTATTTTTATAATTATTTTTATTTATTTATTAACGGACTTAGTCCATTCAAAAAATGGCGAACACAAATCTTTATAATACATACAGGCCCAATTAATAAAATACATATAAAAAAAATTAAAGCTAGTACAAAAAAAAATTTGAAAACGCTTTGAAACTTTAACGATTGAAACAAAAATTGTATTTGATTGGTTAGTTGGAAGGAATTACCATTTGGCAATAAACCTAATGTAATAAGGAAAAATAGTTTATGTCACACGGTGTGTAAAGTGGCCACTTAAACTAGCCATAAAGTTCATAAGCTCTGTATATGCCTAGAATGCAATACTCTCTTTTCTTAAATATTTTTTATCTCTATCGTAACATTTTAATACTAACGGCTTCCTGGGGAGTTAAATCCAGTTCTTGTCTGCAAAAAATTGGATTAACTCAAAATATTATTTAAACTTGAATTTATTGACTTGAAATCATCGTATTTTTTTTCTAGTGACAATATTTTTAAAATTATTTACGTATTTAAAAAAATGCTTAAAAAGTCTTAGGTTTTATTTTATTTAACAAAAGATTTTGATTATTGTGACCACCAATGAGTAAGTGGGCAATGTCGACGTCATGTCGGCGTCGCTAACGGCAAACGGGCGACATGGCTAACGGGTAACGACTAACGGCTACAACTAACGGCGTATAACGAGCGCATAACGGAGGCCTCGTGTACCAGCGGTACCCAGTCGTCAGGTTTCAAAATATTACCGACTAAACAAGATTTTTTTTGTAGAAAAGGTTTTTTTAAATAGCCCAAAGATCATTATAATTTTCCCAAGCCCTAACTATGCGGTTGTTCATACTTATACAATAAATATTAAACAATTTTGTTTTTAACCACTTTTTTTTCTACCTACCGGTTTCAAACATACATAAGTTCTTTAACAAGGTATACTTAACCAATGAATTCTATCCTATTTTGTTTTCCCTAAATATTACATTTATACATATGGAGCTAAAAGGTCAAGTGTTTTTGTCATGTTGTTCTTTTAATGACGGGAACTCTTTTTTAAATTTCTAATGTTTAATAATTTGTAATATCCAAATCACCTAATTTTGATATTTTATTTCAACATAAAAAACTTTAATTCCAGTCTCTTTATTAATTTTTTTATTATTAACTGTGTGTAACTACTTCTGAATAACCGACTTAAAGCCGGATTGTTTAATTAAGATCGTTTGTTTTGACTAGTACTAAAAAATCAAAAATATTAGTACCAATTAAATAAACATAATATTTTATGTATGAAAAAAGACACAATTTTTTATAACTCTAACTGTTATTTTTAACTTTTACTAATAATCAAATGACCCGGCTCACTTCAGTTAAATAATTTGAAAACGTTTATAAGTAAAACGTATGAACCCAAGCATGCAAGTTAGATCAAACATAACATACACATATTTGTACTATTCTATAAAAGAAATTTAAGACATATTTGATGAGACACTTTCTTTAAGTAATTATATGGATTATATATCAAAGAAGGGTATGCAAATACTTGGATTTGTATGGAGGTCAGCAGAAAATTTTAATTATTAACAAAAAAAAAATATTTTTCATTGGTAAGGAGTCAATTAGAATACAATTTTTCAGTTTGGTTACCTCTTTATGCTACCCATTGTCGTAAAATTGAAAAAATCTAGCATAATAATTGACCAATCTACAGACATTAAAAACACTATATTTTGCACATGTATGCAGTATCCTTGAATATTGTTCCACTGTCTGGTCTTCGCAATATTCCAAATATATTTCAAGAATTTAACGAATTAAAAAAAAATTGAATTGGCCGAACTATCGTCAATATTTAAATTTCAATATTTATGAAGAAGCTACAGTACATCACAAAATCGATACCTTACAATCTAGAAGTATCATCAATGGCTACCGTTTTCCTTTACAAAATATGAAATAACAACTTAAATTGCCCTCAACTGCTTGAGAAAATTAAAATTCGTATCCCTCAACGTACAACTCGGTTGTAACAATTATTTCATGTTGATGTTTCAAGCACGAATAATAATAAGAATGCATCTTTCCCAGAATTGTAAATAATTACAACACGTTTTTTTCTGAAGTAGATTTATATTTCCTCACTTTAAACAAATTTAAAAAAAATGCTAGAACCCTAATTAAAAATAATATTTTTTCTAACTGTACCTATCTTATACTTTTTTTTTGTACAATTTAATGTTGTAATTATTTTCTCTTGTTTGAAAGAAGAAAGAAGGGAGGACTGATAGCTCCGTATTACTCCGTATGGATCCGCCGGCGAAAGGATTTTTAAGTCCGAGTAAACAAAAAACCTTTTCTCTTATTTTTTTTATTATTTTATTATTATTGTAATATTTTATTTATTGTTTTACGTGTGGAATGATGCGGAGTGGCCATTTCAATGTTCGTTTTTTTTCTTTTTTTGACATTGTATTTAGTAATGTATAGAAAACTATAATTGGCCTATAATTTTGTTAATGGCTGTTGTTTGCTTTTGATAAATAAAATAAAAATTTTTTTTTCAGGATTATTGATTTTAAATTGCATTTAACGCGAGAAACTACAAACTAAAGTCTTCTGTTAAATGCATTAAATTTACTTAACATTTAGTGATAGAAGAATAATATCTGATCTGGTTTTTTTTTAAATTGTTAATAATCTTTTTGATGGTCCAGATTTGGTTAAATGTATCTATTTCAATGTGCCTAATAGGCCATTAAGGCATCATATTGACTTTAGATGTATAAATATATCTAAATCAAATTAGCACATCAATTCTCTATTCTCGAGAATTCACTCTCTCGAGAACAAATACCCCGATGATCAAAAAATAGATATATTTGCCAAAACTTTATCAAATTTCAAGAGACAGTTATTTTAAAAATAGTTATTTAGTTTTTTATGTGTGTATTTTTTAAATTTTTAATTGTATTTTTATATGTGTAAATTATTTATAATCTTTGTTTATGTAAATGCCCTTTGGGCGTTAATAAATAAATAAATAATTCATTTGAATAGATTACTGCGTTCTGACTTTTATTCAAATTAAGTTATTAAATGAATGCGGTCGATTATTTTCATTCGAATAAATATATATATAATATTTTTCGCATCCGCTTCTGAGTGGACCATTTGAATATCATCAGACGCCTCTAGAAGACTTTATCGCCAGTCATATATAATATATAAAATAGTATAAATATGTGTAGTATATAATAATATATAGGGAAGAAGTTAGAATGCTGACTGGTGAAAAGGTCTTCTAGATGCGTCTGTTGATATTCAAATGGTATATTGTAGATTTGAGATTTTTAACATTGACTCCATTTCTCCGTAAGTATAGTCTCCCCTCTCGAGGCCAATTATCCATGCTACTTTTCTTAGCAGACTATTACACCGATTCGGTATGATTTATCCATTCTACAAAGAAGGGAGACCAGATCACGAAAGCATATTTATTCTAAAAGAAGACGAGCAAGTGAGATTAGATTTAATTCATTTAAAAAACATCAATGCTTTTTGTTTTTTTCATTCTATTGATTTACGAAATACAAAATTTTATGTCTTTGCTCAATGAGTTTTACCTTTGTCTTATCCATTTGATAGATGAATGTAAGGTGATCAGTATTAATCTTCTGACCTAGTCCAGAGACCATGAAATATGACAGTGGAAATGACTACTTTAAATGCGTTCATATTTCATATCAACCATTCCAGGAATCAAACTTGGGGCTTCAACACTTTAATTAGTAGACCTTTAGTAGACTTTCCTCTTTTTAGAATTTTTACATGAATTTACCCTATCGAGTTCAAAATACTAATGACGGTTTCTGGTTCTATGTTTTTCAAACAACAAACTATCACGTCGTTTCCCTAAGGAGTAGACAGAGATGATATAACGCCACATCATTATGTATTTGCATACAGATCTCGCTTTCTCTACATTCAAACATCTTGACGTGTACGCATGCCGATTATTTATAATTATTATTTGCCGATTTTTAATTGTTATTTAAAAGAAATTTCATTTTTGTAATCCCTCAGGGAATTATTTATGTAGTTCACTAAAAACTCAAACACAAATAATTAATACTCGTATCTTCAATTGATTTAATTAAATTCTGTTGGTAATATTTTTACGTCTCAACCCCCAAGTGGGAGGTCAAAGAGATAACGGCGTGTTAGGGGTAGGACCGACCCGCGAACATTTCGCGGTAGGGTATTTTTCATTCAGTTCGACACAGGCTTTTAATTTGTCGAGAAATTCCCACTTGTTATGCGAACATTGTCGTCCACTGCGACGCTTTTTTCAAAATTAATTTTTGGCGTCAGTGTCGGGGCGCCTAGCACTTGACACGAGACCGCGTTTTGTTATTCCTAGAATCGCCTAGAGAATTATACGCAAAATTAAAATTGATAGGAGTATAATATGAAAAATCACACAAGTCTTGCATAATTAAACTGATCTTTAAATAACACTGTGGTTTGAAAAGTACTTTCTTATTTTTTTTGGGAATTAGTAGATTATATAAAATTTAAAAAATCACTAGAAACATTAAGAAAAAAAATAACTGTCTAACGTTTCTCGAGCATCTAAAATATATGAAATGTTGCATTGCAAGAACACGTTTTCAAATCAACATTACCGAGAATCGAACTAAACATGCTCAGTAGTAGACTATGAGGCAAACTAATTTTCACTTGATCAACTTTTTCAAGATTTTTAACCTAAAAGTAGTTATCGAGTCAGTAACATTCGTTTTTTCGGACACGGGTACATGCACGTATTTATTCCTTAAGATTTCAATGTAATCTTTATATTTTCTAGTCAAGGTATGCTTTGATGATTTTGGATAATTCATGAGCCAAAAAGCTTAGTTATTACAATGGTGAACCCCTTTTAAGGTATATGAAAAAAAATGTTTTCTTTGGCTTATAGAAAAAGGAACTATATTTTTAGTTGGGGACGTTTTCTCCCCTGCACACAGAGGCAATAAGCGAACAGGAGGCAAGAGGGTGGTAGAGTTTCCCGAGATAAGTCAATAAGGCCTCGCAGTACGTGGGCTTGCGTGGGACGCGGCACACGGCATAAGAACCCGACAGAAAATGCTACAGAGCAATTTGAATAGTAGGTTATAAAATATTATTTTTTAGTTTTTTATGCAAAATATTAAAAAAATAAAATTAAATACGTGAATTTAAAAACAAGCATTTTTCTGATTATTTTTGTACATTTATTGATTTTATAAGCTGGTTAGCATTATTTCCTTACCAATATTTGTTTGCACAGGTTATTTTTATTGCAATTACCTTTATTAATAAATAATAGATTTGAACAAAAACCAAAATAAAACATAACCATTGTATGACAGGCATAAAAATAATATTGTATTAAATGGGGTTGTATGTTGTAGGGGAGAGTTGTATATTGGCGAGCCTCTAAGGTATATTGAATTTTGCAACCACAACTGAATAGATATTTTAATTTCGATTAAATTTATAGGTATATACATCTATAAACTCTAATAACACAAAGGAGAATAATGGAGAAGAGAAAACAAATACGCCATCAAAGCGCGGTATGATCAAACCGGTATGTAAAAAAACGCGCCTTAAGTTTGATATTACCATGTTTTTCTTGATCCACATATAAGTTTAGCTTACAATAGAGACTTTAATAAAAAAAGCAAAGATAAGACAAAACTTTTTATATAACAATGTAAACCAACTGAAATCCTTTTTAAACCATATTCTAGTATAGTTTAAAACCAAAAAATAAAGAGAAAGCTTTAAAAAAGTACCATTTGAAAATCAAGTTATTACACTCTATTACACTTTTTGTCATTCGTGCAATAGTCACAAAAATAGTTAATTGGTGTATTTTTTCTACTGCATTCTTTGTGCACCCAATAACAGCAGCAACAAACAACGAAACCACATTTATTGGTCTCGTCCAAATTCCTCACAATAAGCGTATAACTCATCGGAATCTTCATTCACAATGTCATCATCAGAATCATCATCACATAGAAAGGGTACCTCTTCATCACTCGTTTTGTCACTAGATGCCAATCGTTTTTTCTTCTTGTAACCTGGTTTTACTTTATTTTTACATAGTTTACTGCTGTTTTCGTCCTTTTCTTTTTTATCTTTCCTTTCAAGCGTTGTTTTTAGAGGTGTGGCAGTTAAAAATAAAAAACTGGGTCATTTTAGTTTAATAAAAAACCCACTTAAATAATTATAGTATAAATTGAACAAATGTTTTGTTTAATGTTAGCATGAATAAATTCAGTTCTCTTAACTATCAAACAAAAAGTTCTATAATATATAAATGCCACATACCTCCAATATTTAAATCTAGCAAAAATTATAAGAAAACACACCAAAATAGAGATCGACTAGTCCAACATGCTCAGGACACCGGAAGCTTCTGAAACAAGTATACTAGAATCCTACTCCAAGCCAATTGTATTACTGTAATCTAACATGTTAAAACTTGCATAGTTTGGGAGATAGACGGGGACGCGCCATTATCAACCGTGCGCCAATATCCAACTCTCCCCTACCTACGGTTTATTTTAAAAAGTTTTTAATTAAAAATCATGACCTTTTAACATGGTAAAACTTTCGTTTATTTTATTTTATAAAAAAAAAAAACGTTTCTCAAAATATGAAATAATATGTTTATTAAGAATGATAACAAAAATATGAAAATGGCAATAAGCAATTTATTGTCCAAGTGTTCTCCCAATTTGTAAATAAAAATCATGTTAACTTTTTATTCGTTCTAAAAGACGAACCTCGAACAAATTCCGAATTATCAGGAGCATAGAAGGAACAAGAGCACGCACCGAGAGATTATATGACGGGATAACTTTGTTGTCCCAGCCGCGTTTTGTAACTCTGTAAGCGGAATATAAAAACGAATTATGTACCTACGGCGTATGCTACTTCCCTGTTACATTCATATTATTTACACTTGTATTTTTCTTTTCTTTCTTCTTCCCGCCGCTTAACTTACTTTGTTCCAAGTTCAGCTTGTCTGCTAGGTGTAATTTAGTTTTCACGAATTTACGTGATGCCCCTGTGAAAGGTGAAATTCATGCAATCCTGTTATTGTGAGACTTTTTATTTGTTTGTTATCTCTCAGAGCGCTGGCACATTTCTTGTATAAAGGAACTTCTACAAACCCCATGGAAAGGGGTCGTCTCAAATTTTATGAAAAGTATAAACAACTTTAATTTTTCTTTTGCTTTTTGTTTCTAGATAAGTAAAACCGCCATTGAACACCACTCGATAAAGTAACATGGGAGAGAATTTTCAAACCTTCGGAAGAAAACCCTTTCTACTTTAAAAGTGCATTTGAAATGTTCTTCACACAGATTTTTCAGCGAAACAAAATTGTATTTCAATTATTTTATGATAATGCTTATACTCATTTTTATATAATAAGTTCAAAATACAGGAAATGCAAACATTTTTAATTTTACTGTATTACCTCAAAAAACAACAACTTAACATAATTAATTTTGGAATTTTAGTTATATCTTACGAAGGCGCCGTGGCGCAGTTGGTTAGACGGCTAACCATAAAACTGGCGTCGCGGGTTCGATTCCCGCCAGTTACAAGAAAAAAATTCAAGAAATATTTTTCTCTCAATTGGTCTGGGTGTTGTGGTAGATTTTTTGATAACTTCCTTCTTTATCTCCTCTTTTCCACCTGCTGACAAGCCTCATTATAGAGGCTTAGCGGGTAAATCCTTAAAAAAAAGAGTGTTGCAATAATGTAATTCAGCAATTTTCTCTCAAATACGCCAAAGTATTTGTCATGACGAAACCCGGTCACTGGTCACAAAATTTATAAATAAAAGTGACATAAAACTATAAAAGTATTTTAATTATTATAACTTTGCAAATGCTTGAAATAAAATGATATAAAATTGATCGATTCCTGTGCTTGTCTCCTTTTCTCTTGCCGAACTTAATCCTGTCCTTTTGTACCCATATGAAGTTTCGAAAAACATTTTTTTAATAATCATAATCATGATAAAATTATAAATAAACTTATCAATGAAACTTCTTGATTTAGTTTTACTTTTTATTAATTTGACCAACGATCGTTTTCGCCTTAGTAGGCATCTACAAGACTGGTAAATTGTTAACAACGTTGACAGCTTTTATACTTTTCTTACCATATTTTGGAGATAAGATCATGAAATATTTTAACTGGTGACAGAAAATATAACATTTACAACTAGTTAATTTTTGGGAGTTTTTGTACCGAAATTGGGATTAAGCTTTCATTATTTAAAGGTGGGAAAATAACACATGACGAAAAACAACAGAGTGGAAAATACACATTTCAGCAGATAAAGTTTGCAAAATACTTTGATTTTTTGAAAGGTAAGTTTACATACCTTTAGATGAATGACGAAATATTTTAAGATATAAACTTAGATAATACACTTGTTTATAAAATGAAGTTATTCATTTTGATAGTTAATTTGATGTTATATATATTATTTTAGTAGTAAACAATTAAATCAAACAAAGTGTAGTTATATATTAAATTAATGGTTAAGTAAAGGAGAGTTCAATAATTTCAATTGCTGGTTAATAATTACTGCATTAAGTTTAATTCTACTAATTTCTAATGATTCTAATTTATTTAATTTTTTCCCTTTGCTTTCAAAATATAGTAATTAACTATTGTTTTTGCTGTCAAAAGTGTGGTTAGGCGAGTTTAAGTGTGTTGCAAAATTAGGTTTGTTTTTTAATCTACTGTAAAATTACTGTGTAAAAGAAAACAAAGATACCAACAGTGTGGAGTTTTGCCATCTTCAAAAAGGTCAGACCATTCACTCCGTTTCCCGAATAATCCATTGGCGCTGTGACATTCCAAAGTTTTAATATACTTGCGGTTCAGGAACTAGCTCACACTTTACCATTGGGTATAAAGATGACTCAGCAGTAATCTAAGTATTGAACTCAACTAGAAGGAAAAACGCGAAAAAATTGTTTTAATTCATAAATGTTGTAGCTATCTAGTATTTTAAGTTATCGCTTTTCTCCTTTTGTAAGGGTTTATGTACCTAATTTCTCACAAACTTAAGGCTTCACGGTTATGTTTTGAGTATTTTATATGATTATTTTAGTTAAATACTATGTTCAACTCTTTTCTTCCGATACGTGTGTATTCTGCACAGCTCTCTACCTATACATTGTTCCGGCTCCATTACAGAATGATAGGTCCCATAAAGGACTGGCGAACCGCTCTCATAAGATACGTATTGGCTATCAAGCGCCCCTCCCCCTCTATTTATTAACTTAGCAGGGTAAGGTTAGGTTAGGTTAGGTTCGCTCGAAGTGAGTTCAGTTGAATTAATGATGGATGCCATATTATACCTCACGCGTCCCGTTACTTGCACACTAAAACGCGGCTCTTTAGCAAATTGGTTGCTCGGCCTAATCCCGGACACGTTCAGCGCGATAAAAAGTGTATTAATTATTACACAGACAGGGGTAAGCGAGGCAATAAAGCCAATAAAGGATTCATTGCCTATTTTATCTGCCATTCGTCTGGATCCAAATGGGAAGGACATAAAGAGACGCGGCCGTCTCAAATAAACAATGAAAAATTACCTCTTACGTAACATTCCCATCAAATTTCTTGCTACATTCGTCACATGAAAAAAGTTGTCCAAGGCGAAAGCCGTAAAATGGATATACAATAAACATAGAATAATTATAACATTCCTTTACTTGGCGTTTTATTCCCGTTTTTGCTTCATTGTTCATGTCAATTTTTTCAGTATTAATAAATCTTAAAAGCAAATTGTTAATCTGTAAATTTTTGAGATAAAATATTTCGGTATTTATTTATTTATTTATTTATTAACGGTTCCATGAACATTTTACATAACTACAATAAAACCAGTGAGAAAAAAAATACAACAAAAAAAAAAATATTGAAAAAAGAACAAAAACATCGAGAAAAGTATACAACGGTTAACAGTATTTATATATAAAAAGGTTCAATAATCTAAAAAGAAATATGAGTATTTACCTTAATAAAAGGTAAATAAATTTAAAAAATAATAAAAGCATTAAGTTTGCACTCAAACATTGCAATACACGTGAATGAATAACACAGGCCATCAATTTTTCAATTGTTTCCTTCACTTCTTAAGTCAAATTTGATTAATTTTAGGCTAAGATGACAAAGAAAAAAATAATAATCTCTAGTTTTGTTTTTAGACAGTTGAAGTTTTTTTTAAGCACAACTAGTTTTGGAAAGATCTTTCCATCTACAGTAGTTATTATAAACTGATATATTTTTTTTGTTACGTGTTGGTGGAAAGATCAGTGCTTTCCGAAAGTGATCTAAGAACAAAGTTTTTTTTTTAATTTAATAATGAATTATGTAATTCCACAATGCCGATTTAATCAAAAATATAGCTCTCGTTTCTTGATATGCAAAAGGTGTAAGTATTTTATGTTAATTAATAAAAATAAACGGTACATTTAAGTAGCATATGCTTACTTCATTAAATGTTCATTTGTTTTTTTTTTGCATGACAGTTACATTCGAAGAGTTATTAGATAGGTGGATGGATCTGTAGAAAATCATGTGGTGGCTCTTGTGAGTGAGTTCCAAAGCATTCTTACATACAGACCAGCAGTAATTTGCAAATATCACTTCATTCCAATGGCCCTTATGATTTTGTATTACGGAAGTATTTTAATGGAATCTTTTCCGTGTTCATCATTGACAGTTTCACAACAAGGAGGGAAAAAGTTTTGGTATGAGAGGAAAAAATAGATTTTAATGGACATGTTGCACCCGAGTTTATATAATTTATTATACTGTCACCAACTGAGTGTAGTTATAATATCTCTTATTGACTTAAAATCCATGAATCTCTCTTTACAACTTCCCAAGTTTCCTTCACTTTCCTTGCCAAAATCCGATCAATCGCAGGATCCTTTGTAAGTTGTAAAATTAGTTGCCAGCAAAAATACTTTCGATAACGCGTGTACTTAATCTGGAAAACTTATTTCTTTAGTACATAAAGGCCTGTCCTTGGTTCATACATTTGAAATTTTTATTGAGCCCAGCTTTGTATCTTAATCTTTGTATCAGGGTGAAAAAATAACATCTTTTGGGAGCACGTGAGGCTCGGCAACATTTTCCTCGCAGGAGTTAGCATTTCTTGCAAGCCCATTTTCTTGAATATAACATGATTTCCTATTCCTACTGTCCAATATATGTATGTACATAAAAAGCAAGTGTTTAGTGAACCAACCACAGTTGCATTCTTAAGAGTATAGCGATGACTTTTAGAGTATTTGTACATTTTCAAGAATAATTTCTAGTTGCATAAATGTGCCACTAAAGATCAAATGTAATTCAAAAAAAAAAATCAAGTCTTCGATGCCAAAAATCGTGTGTTTCAGGAATGAAATTCAGACACCGGAGGCCGATTTCTACTTGATTTTCCAAATTGAAGAAATGAAACTAAATTTATGATTTCTTTATTTTTGCTTTGCTTTCGATTATACTAATCTTCCCAAGAATCATGGCTTGTATTTTCTTCTCCATAAAATAGAGGATTTTTGCTAACCTAAAATGGTGCTCTACCTTAAGAGAATGAAATCAGCCGTAATGATTGAACCGCAAATGTCAATATTCATCACTGGTGAAGCGTTCCAAAACAATTTAGGAAACTCTACACGTAGCCAACAAAAGAATGAAAGAATTTCAGTTTTCTTTATCGAGAAAACAGTTTAAGTGGTATACTTCAGAGATGAAAGGATACAAGAAGGGTGCGAGGATGTGTCGAGCGAGCGTATAAAGGTACAGCCTACACTGTGTGTAGTGTTCAGTGTTCAAGGGAGGGGGTAGTTACAGTACTGCACGGGGGTATTATAGCATCCAGTCTGAGGGTTCTCAAACTCGTGGCCCCCATTAGAGTTTTCTTTTTAAATTAGTTTTTGTCAAGTGCTTTATAAGTTGTGTCTTTTTTTATCAAATGAAGTAAACAAGAGAACAAACCAAAAACATACAACAAATTAGTCAATAATGTACTCTCCTACATTATTTTAACCGTACGTTGCGCAAATATCGCAATCAACGAATTGATTGAACCCGTACAGAAAGAGGTGTTGAAAATACTCACTTTCGTCTACTTGAAGTTGCATTTTGAAGGCTTGCAATCATATAAAAAAAAAATGTATGAAGTAACGGCAAATATAATTTCTCGTAGAGTAGATAACTTAATTTCAAATAAACTATGAGCTCAACTATTTTTATTTTTTTTAGCTCATTTTTAAATTAGTAAAAAAACGGATTTATTGAAAGAACCCAAATGTGATGAAACCATCTATGAAGACGTCCATCTTCAGTTTCTCACATTCACTTCTTTTTAAAAAAAAGTTTATTCCAAGTTAATTATGTGGATGCCTTTAGAAAATTAGCTTGCTTCAGGTTTCTTAAGGTCAATCTAAGGTAACCTAAGGTTATCACATAGTGACACAGGGATTTTTTCACAAATATTTTTATTTTATTTTGTTTTATTTAAATCTTAAAGTAGGGCACACATAATATCATACATATTGTTATGTGTGTTCTAACAATAACATTGCAAATATATTTAATTTATAAATTATTTATCACATATGTCTTGACCATTATTTTAAATTTTGATATGTTTTTTTCTTCATAAATATTTTTTTCCATTTCGTAATACTTTTTAATTGCTTTAAATATAATTGAATTTTGTGACTTTGCCTTTTTCCTAAATGGAAGTCTAATTTTGTTCTTTTCTCTAGTATTGTGATCGTGTTCATGCTGGTTCCGATCAATTTTTTTCCAAAATTCTGTTTTTTTATTCGAGTTTATAATTTTATGAACAAATATCATTGTATTGTAAATTATTTTTTGTTTATATGTTAATAATGTCATTTCATTTACCATCGACTTTACCCTCGTGTATCTGTTTTTTTTCAAAATGATTCTAAAGGCTTTATTTTGTAATACAGTTAGTTTATCTAGGTTTTCTTTGTTTGATAAAAATAAAATGCTACTACAGTAGTTAACGTGTGGTTCAATAATTGCTTTGTAAATAGTTTTGCAAGAGTCCTTATCAATAAATCTTCTGATCCTTCCCAAAATTGATATTTTTTTTTCAATCTTATTTATTACCATCTTAGCGTTTTGGTGAAATGTGAGTTTTGAATCCAACAGTACACCTAAATATTTAATTTCAGTGACTTCATTAAGTTTTTCATTTTCTATTTCAATTGATGGTGTCATTTCTATTCTTTTGTTTCCTATATTCATATATTTAGTTTATTTTCGACGGTTTTTTTTTTTTTTTTAATATGGTTCACTCCACAATTTCTCGGCTTGTAATTTATCTTGGAATGCAAAAAAATCTCGCGGTTCCAATTGAGAAACGGTGAGTTATAGTACTTGGAAAACAGAATTCTGCTATGTGGGTAGGTTTTCATACAGTGTGTAGAAGAAAGAACATTCCGGGGGGTTTACGACATCACAGAAGGAAGGTTATGCGTATTACTTTGCAGTATCTTGGGATTTCTGCGAAAAAATTAACTTTCCAAAGGTAATCACATGAATTATTCAAAGGATTTTATTCAATTCTTGTTATTCTTATAAAAATGGTAGAATAACATCATAAACCTTTGTAAGTTATAACTTCTACTGTTTTAGGGGAAACAGCGCATTTATGAATGGAATAATATAAAGCAATGTGAGATTTGAGCTAAACAAAATGGAGAACTTTTAAATTATTTTTTTAGAGATTTTATTTTTTATTTAATATGTTATCCTCTTTCACAGTAGTAGCCGCTCGATTGTGGAATAATCTACCCACTGATGTTAGAGACGCCCTTTCATTATTTACATTTAAGTCAAGATTGAAATGTCACTATCTAAATATTTAAATTGTTCCTTTATCCTTCTTCTTTCCTTCCCATCCCCTCTCCTCTCTTCATAGTATAGTGTTATTTTTTTATATATATTATATTTATTTTTGTTAATCTTTGCTTTTAATTTTTGTATAAAATTGTAAGATTCAATATGTCCATGTATTTATAATTTTCTCAAACTGAACGGTTTGGGTAGGTAGGAAGAAATTGCCTTAAGGCAATATGCCCGCCCTTATATGTATATTTATTGTATATGTATATAAAGTGTCAAATAAATAAAAAATAAAATAAATGTTCAAAAAAAAGTTTTAGATCACCGGTCCAGTATAAAAAAAATCTGATTGACAAAATACTTTTCGATGGACTTGTCAAGAGTAGGAATAATCGGCGTGCGTGCATGAGAAGATGTATGCATGTAGAGTAAACGAGGTCTGTATGTAAAGACAGAGTGATATGGCGTTATATTCTCTCTGCCTACCCCTACGGGAAAACGGCATGATGGTTTGTTGTTGTTGTTGACAAAAAAAACCAGCCTCAATTAATTAGGAAAAGTAAGGTTGGTAAATATGCTTTAAAATATAAAAGTATCAATGGGGAGGGGGAATAAGAAGCAAACTTCTGCAACAAAAACGGAAAATTAGTTATTAATACAAAAATAAACTATGCATCAAAACCAACCTACGTAAATAATAGCGTTATTCAAAACCGTCTCTAAATCTTGCAAAAATAGATTTCAATTGTACTACTTGACCCCGCAAACTTAGCATCTCTCAATTATTTTTCCAATGTTTTTCGCAAATATCTCAGTTACGCCTTTAATGGAGATTTTAAAATTTGCTTCTAATACCCTCAAATGTTACAGTAAAAAAAATCAACATTGTAAATAAAACTGCGATTGGTGTACCAATGCAATGCCCTATACACCATTAGGTGCGGAGAGGGAATGATGATAATGATGAGGTATATCATATCATTTAACAAAAAACATTGAACGAAAGAAAAATTACAAAATTAAATTATAACAAATTATGGGGAAAAAATATTTAAAAAATACCTATGTATATTAATAGTTACAATTCAAAAAATAAACACTCGAAAATATACAAAAATAGGTAACAAGAAAATAAAAAGCCAAATATATTTTTGAATATATTTAATTTTAATGTTTTTATTTATAATGTGTATATATGTTTTAAAATTAAGACAAGTTTGTTTTTCAGCATCACAATAATAGGAAATATGAAGCTGTAGAATAATGTTTTTTTTTTTTTTTAATTACATTTTGTATTTTAAAACGCCGTTAAATAAATAAAATTGTATGCTTCCGATGCCAGTCTTAATGCATTTAGTACTCATACATGCATTTGCTTCTTACACATGAAATGTGATAGTATCCTGTTTCTTTTTGATTCCCGTAGTATTTATACACTTTCAAACGACACAACAGGACATAGTTGAATTCAAATCGAGAGTTCCGTACTGAGCGACGTCTACAAAGAAACTTATGGTCAAAACGTAAAACTACTCCATAGGGAGTAGTTTAGTCGTCTTCTGTTTGATGCGCGTGCGCGGTTTCTGGACTTTACTTAATTCTATGGTTATAACCTCAAAGTAATAATGAGCCAAGCTATAGAAAAGCCCTATCGCTATGTTTTATCGAACGGAAGCGTTGTTGGTTAGCGACAACTTTACTCTGCTGGCGGCCATTTTGTTTTGTTTGACAACAGACGCGTAATAGTCCTTTTGGACATTTTTGTCGCTGTGCTTGATTAAATAACTTGGATATTTACGATATAATAAATAAAAATCGACAATGGTAAATTGCAGTATGTTTGGTTGCAGCAGTAGGAGCGTCAAAGATGTTAAAGGAGTCAGGTGCTAAAACCTAAAACGCCTATTTATTTTCATTTTTTAAGTTTTCGGTAATGATTAGAATAATTAAAAACTAAAAGTAAAATAACAGTTATTTAATGCAAGTAAAAAATATGTGTTAGGTACTATTTTTTAGCATTCCTAAAGATGACCATACGTGGCAACAATGGATCAAATGAATTCGATTTGGCAATTCTAGACCTGAGTTCAGCCTATTGTTTTGCTGCAAACTGTAGCTAACTTAATAATAAATAGTCATAGAGTGGTTTTCCTATGTCTGGGCTCCTCTGTAGCTTGGCGCATTGTTAGTCTGAGGTTATAACACATTTTAAAATAAATGTTTCATTACAACCACGCCGGGAATCGAACCGGAGAAAGAAATATATAGGGCGTTTTTTGAAACAATAAAGGAAAAAAATTCTTAGCCTAGTATAACTTTCATGGTTAAAAAAATATATATATGGCGTCATAAAAAGTTTTCATTTTGCAGTGAGTCATGTTCGAAATAAATTGCGTTTTATCAGCCCGAGTAAAGGAGAGGGATATACTCTATATTTCAGAGTGCGCAAGAGGGTACAGAACTAATTTTAGGTGACCATCAACACTGAACATGGCAATTTTAACATGTTTTGCCTTTTAGGATAACGCAAGGACTAAACTTTTATACTTTTTCCCTGAAACTCTAGGTTTATTCATTCGAGCCTGTGCCAAAAATTTGGCGTGCTTAACGTTCCTAAGTGTTTCGCCTTCGCCATCCATCTTTCCCGGCAAAACTGCTAAGTGGAAACACGTTAAGGAGATTTTGTTTTATTTTTGACCGCATATTTTTACGATTAGGAAAAAAATTCAAACGACCCTACATCATTCGTAGGTGTATATTATCGATAGAATTTTATTTATCAATACGAAATTTTAATTTATGTAATGATAATTAAATTAAATTATTTTTATCTGAAGGACCCAATAGATAGGAAAACCAAATGAATCACGCGTATTTTATTTTAATAATAATAAATGTAAAGAAGTTCAAAAATATTGTTGGTAACAGAAATAAAAAATACAGTTTTTATTTCACATAATTTATGAAAGATAGCCGAGTTCTATAATGAGGAAGTTCATTATCTTTTATGATTTACTTATGTGATTTACTTATGATTTACTTATTTTTATACATCGTATTATCAGCGCTCTGATTTTTTAAAGTTTTGTATTTCTGAAATAACTCCGCGTGTGACGTCAGAGGTTGTTCTTTGACAGTTCTTCCGATTGGTTCGTTTACGGTGACCGAACCGGATATCCTTCAAAGCTCTCATATCATTGGATGTTTCATATGAACCAGTGACGTCATTCTAAGTAGTGCGTTTTTATTATTATTTTCGTACATTTTTAAGAAATTTTGCCGTACAATTTAATGCTTTAATATTTACCACGCGCAAGAAAACATTTTTTGTATCCTATTTCCGGTAGTTTCTCAATAAGGAAATGTAGGAAGAGTTACACCATTGCTTACTTACGAATTGTATGTATTTTATGCATCCTTGTTGAACTTCCAAATAAAGTTAATAAATAAGAAACTAGAATAATGTGATTTTTATACTTTATGTTACACGAAATAATATATTTCGATAAATGTTATATTTGTGTATTACCACATACCGACTCTTCTATGTCTACCAGTTTTGAGATGTACCCGCAACTTTGTCAAACACTAACATGTAAATCGCATTACACATATTCACTAAATTAGTTGCCCAAAATTATTAACTAATATGCTGATAAGATATATGCTATCAGAAGCTTACACCAACACCAAACAATAGTTTTATATTTTTTTAATTACAAAATGATCAAGAAAAAATCTTTTCGTTTTTTAAAATTATTTATTTTTTATGTAAAAAGCAGTGTTTTTATATATAAAACAGTCCACACATAAATTACTGTTCTTTTATTCATTTTTTATGTAATGAAGGGGAAATCAAAAAAAAAAATCTCCAAAATAAAGCGATGAGGATTATACTCAAAAGAATTATCTATTTTTATGTGGAACGAATGCACAAATAAATTGGCTTGCTCACAGTAAAGCAGCAAATTAAATATAATGTTGCAATTTTTATACAAAAAATAATTAAGGGGATGAATAAAATAAAAACCATAATAAAATTTAACCAACAATGTCATACATATGAAACAAGGGATAAAAAAGACAAGATTACGAATAAGGAGAAAAACAGAATCTCAAAACCCATTGGTCAAGGGATTAAAGCTGTACAATGAGTTACCTGAAGAAATAAAAGTGATAGAAAAGATCGAAATATTTAAAATTATTTTGGAAAAATATGTTATTGAGAAATTTCGATAAAAAAATTGCAATATTATCAAAAGTTTATATAAGTTCTTAAGACGTTATGAACTAACTTAATAAAGCAAAAATAAATTTATTGATCAAAAACAACTTGTGTATTCTATGTCCGGGCGGATAGAAAATATAGTTCTGTTTGTAAAGTAGAACCAAAACCCGAGAGTTTTTTTTTGTGTAGTGGTCGACGCTTTCGCCTACCGTTCTTGAGATCCCATAATCAATTCCTGGCGAGAAGGATGGGAAGTTTTTATTTTAGATGCCTTGCAATATACCCTGCAATATTTCGCTGTTCCCGGATACCGCCTAAAGCATTACACTGTTCACTTTACATTACACGTAGTGAAAATGATACAGAAACGCTGCAATTGGAGCGTATTATGCATTCGTGGGAGAAGATAGGTTAATTATGATCAATATTATATTTTTGGTCTTCATAATTTATTGGTGTTTTGAATGGAAAAAATACATAATAAATAAACATCATCATGATCTCGGAAATGTTATAATTTAAATAATAATACTTTTTTTACCACTTTTTCACGGCCACTGGATGTTTCGTTTTTGGGTGATACCGTGTGTGTCGGATATCTTCTGGCGTTTTGACTACCAAACTGGCTCTAAGATGGCAAAACTACTAAGATGTCTCCTGCAATGGTAGCCGAAACGTCGGAACAAATCCAGCACACACGGTATCACGCAAAAAATTAACATGTTGATAACTTGTTATTTATTTTACACTTATTTGTTTATAAATTGTTTACAAATTTATAAACAAATAAGTGTAAAATGTCATACCACAAAGTGAAAAATGTTCTTGATAACAATAATATGTTATTTATTTCTTTACCGACTTATTTTACAGCCACCCAAGTGCTTTTACGAATAAATTATAAAATTAATAAACAAAGTGTTTTCTTTGAATTTTAAATATAAAATGATTAAATACACAGTTGGTGTATGAAAAATTTAATACTGAGTTGGTGTATGAACAATGATTAACTACAATTTTGAGATTCAATTTTTGAATTTGAAACATGTAATACAGGGTAAGTGTATGAAACATATTTTTTTTCTCAAAACGTACGCATAAATATCTGTACCTTCCAAATTGATATGAAATTTATTGTCGGTTCGACTTTTGACCTCTGATCTAAATTTTGTTTCTCCGCCACTATACTAGTCATACTACTAAATTTTACATCTACCGCTATACAATTTTATTATTATTGTTTTATACATATATTCTTTCCTTTTGTTTTAAAACGAATTGTATGAAAAGTGATTTTCTATCGATTAAATCAAAATAATTTATCAAACACAAACGTCATTCATTTGATTTCCTAATATTATCAACTAACTCCCAAGTTTTGTAGTGAAATATAAACTTCGGGAGTTTTATAATTTCATTCATAATTTTTGTATTTGAAGACTTATAAAATTAGTTTAAGATTAGTTTACTTATTTATAGTTTGAGTATGAAAATATAAAATTTACAATTTTTTGACAGATCTCATTGGTAAAACAGACTTAAGTGGATTCCAAACTATTGCTAACCGAAAAACAAAAAAATCTTTGTAACTAATAGTAATTAATGTAAGAAGGTATATTTTTAGAAAGTACACAACCCTTGCGCTCAAAAATATCTTGCTGAGAATTTCATTTACCTTTCTGATCATGGTCTTTCGCTTCGCTCTTCTCAGGAAAGAACACTTTCTATTTCTCGACATAGCAAATAATTTTTCAGCTATTCCTTTTGCGTCCAAGCCGCTAGACTTTGGAATGACCTACCCATTTATATAAAAAATGTACCTTCTCTAGCCACCTTCAAGAAACGCCTAAAACATTATTATATATCCCTAGAATACTAAACTTCTTAAGTTTCTACTGCTTTTTTTTCTCAAATGTATTATTTTTATCCCTTTTTCTTTCCTTGGTTCCTCTTTCGGCCTCCTTCCAAACTCATTATCTGATCCCACATTTTTCTCATTATTAAATTTGTACAACATAATGTTCTTAAAAATAAATATATATTTATGGGAATATGTGTAAACCTTATCTCCCAAAACAGCTGTTATTTTTAATTATTTAGGTTTTTTTTAAATATTTTATTTGAACATGTTTATGTATTTTTTAATATATATTTACGGTTTTTTGCTACAAAATTTTATCCAATCTCTTCTTTTGCCTAGTCTGTTTTTTGGTTGGCTGGAAGATATTGCTTTTAGCAATAAATTCTGCAAAGTACTTATTCTTAGTACTTGAAGTTTTAAATAAATAAATAATTGATTTATTTTGTATGCAGATTTATTAAAGTTTAAATACTTTTTAATTAAATAAACCAATAAATTTGGAAAATGCCCGTACAGTGGCTTTGTATTGAAATTTATTTTAAAGTTATAAAAATATACGTTATTATTTTGCGAAATGACGCACTGTGTTTTCATTGAAACCTCCCCAAATGCATTACTTCTCATACTTGTAAAAGTTAATATTTTACGTTGTTTTTTCTCGGGGTGTTTTTGTGCTTTTAAATCACGTCCGACAAAGAAAATTATCTTTTTCAAAGGGGGTGGAAGCTCTTTAAAAATTGGTTCTAACCCTCTTGCGGTACGGACAAACAAAGTAATGATTTGCACTGTAATACCTACATACATATATTTGTGTGCATGTTTGCATGCCATCCCTTCATATGGGGGTGAAATGAATCCACTCAAATCGTATGTGCGTCATTTCATAATATTTTCCATTTTGTGCATGGAAACAACGTTTTGAGAGTAAATCCCTACAGAGCGCAGAGCCAGTGCAATATTAAACCGTATTTAGCAACATTAAACTCACTTAATTAATTGCATTATCAAATACAACGAATTCGAACTATGAGAAATATTTTGTTGCTCTAATAAAATACACGGACTGAAAATTGTGAATCAAGTATTACTGTGGTTTCCAAGAAACCAAAAATATACCTCAAGCAGACACATTACATTATATTAGATTCTATGGCATCTGTATTCGAATGAGTAAACACTTTGATAATCCAAAGGCCCTTATTTCATTATATTATACGTTTGTTAGAAACCATTTGGAATACACATCTCAGATATAAAATCCCCATTATGCCATTTATATAACAAGAATAGAAAATATTCAGAACAAATTTACAAAGTACGTAAAATACAAAACCGGTATTTCTTATGTATCAACTTTCGCTGCCTCCTCCTACCATGAAATCACTTTTCTACAATACCGCAGAGTGTGTGCGGACCAAATACTGCTTCACAAAATTATAACAGGAATAGTTGACTTCGCAAAATTACTTAGTTAAACAACAATACATGTTCTAACAAGGATTTTTAGACGGTTACCACCACCTGGTTCATGTACCAATAAGTAAAACATCGTATGTTAAAAATGTTTTTTTTCGTAGGAATTTTTCAATGTACAATACAAAATTTAAAGAAATAGACAACACAAACATGACTCTGTCAGATTTGAAATTGACACTAAAAATGCATTATGTAACTTAGTGGACAGTACATCTCTCTTGACCTCCTTATCCTTTCTTCATGCATCCTTGTCCTAATTCCACCCAATTTACAATAATTAACTGTTTTTAAAATAAATAAAAACTATTGTTTTTTCTTTGATTATAAAAAATAACATTTTTATATGTATGAACTTATATGTTATATATTTTCTTTACTGACTTTGCATACTTTGTGAAAATATGTTATTGGTTCTGCGTTTAGACACTATATCTGTTTGTTTACTATAAATATGTATGTAGAACTGTTGGTTTCCCAAATTAAATAAAAATATCAATAAAATTTTGAACGCGAAACATGCGTTTTATAAGAATAAGCAATGAAAAAAAATGGAGAAGATTCTGATGGATCCATTGATACACTAACTACATACGAGTAATTTGAAGATAACTCTGTTAACATCTTATTATAATACATGCCTTCACAATATATACATTTTTTATTTCTAATATTTTTAAAATTGTGTTAAATAATGTATAAATTATGTCTTGGAATAAGTTTATGTAACCCCTGGATAAATAATATACATGCATATTTATACTTTAATTAGAATTTTTGTTTTGTTTAAATAAAATATATTTGAGGCATTTTGTAAAACCTAAATAAAATTCATATTACTAACATTCCACTCTGTAAAATTGTGCGACAATTAGGGGGAAAACATCTCCCTAGGAAATAATTCATTTGAATGGGACTATTAAGCAGTTATCACCACAATATATGCAGCGGCAGACGGAATGAATTTTTTTGAGTGGTCCTGCCTCTGGTCACATCCCCTTTCAATATATTTATGGCCAAATATATTCGTCAAACAAAAGGGGTGACTTTATCTTTGCATATGGATTATTTTAATGAAAAATGTTTTAATTTTATTACTTTTTGTTTTAATTTTGATTGGCTTTTGTTTTCAATATTATTTACTCACCTGGACACGGACAGAAGCATGGAAAATAAAAACAAAATTGTGAACGAGTGATTTCGACTCGATGGCTACTCTTTATTGTTAAGGAAAAAGAGTGGATTTTTTTCGCACAATATGCCACGAGTCTCAAACACAGGATAAATATGAAATAATTTATTAAAATATGGTTTGGCTGTGCAATCTTTTGTTTACTATCATTAACGAATTTTTTGTTTTCTTACTTCCAATGCCCGCCAACCAAATCGCAAATCTTTTTTGCAATAATATTGGCTTCTCTGATTTCCAAACATACGGTATCAGTTTATGCAGTTAAGTTCTAGAAAAATGAATGACGATGGACTTTAAAAATATTGATACCATCAAAACTCGTTACTGCTCACTAGTTACTCTAGACTCCACCTGGAATATGCCTCTCCCTTGACCATATCGAGTCTGTCTAACGCCGTTTTCTAAGAAAAGTGGCATGGTTGCTCGGATTTCAAAAGGGTCATCATTTCTATTTTGAAATAGAGCAATCTTTCAATCTGTCTTCATTGGAGAAACGTAAAATGGAGATGGACCTTACGTGCATTTAAAAAATACTTAATATAATAGAGATGTCCCATCTCTGTTGCAATCATTTTTTTTCATGTTTCCAACCGTGTTACCAGAAGTTGAAATCTGCTATTTATTAAATCTTCTAAAAGCAACGTTGTTTTAATGCCTCAATGTCAAGAATATGTAGGTTAGTCAATTCTTCACGCAACTGGAAATTATTTGCAATGGATCATTTTGCCATTAAAGTGTGGGATGAAGGTACATTGGCACGGGTCTGCTCGAAGTTTTATATGTTGATTGCGTTCATAAACATATATTTTACCATTATTTTATTGCCCTTGTCTGTCTATGCTCCATTGTTTTATGTTATTTTTGTTTAGTTTCTTGTTCCTATGTTTCTTCATACAATTGTTTTTATTGGCTTAGGTCGTATATATAAATTAATAAATATCTTAAATCCCTTCTGCAAATATTTATCCACACGCGAAATATTGTTTCTCCAGTCCGACCTTGGCATTACGCGTAACTCGAGACCAGACGAAGTACACATCCAAGTAAATGGTAAGTTTATAGACTTGATGACTAGGGGACGGAACGAAAAAGAGTAGGGGTAATCCAAAAGAGATGGTAAATGCTTTTCCGTGTTAACCTACCCCCTCACCCGGCCTTTCTAATAAAAGAAAGGCCGCATTCGTATTTTTCCCAATGAGTTGAACGTCAACAGGTTTTATTAAATTTACCGATGGGTCGTGAGAGAGGGGTGGTGGAGACAAAGTGATCGTTTCACTTTAACTATTTAATATCAGGCTTAACTTTTCTAAAAAACAAAAAACGAAATTGAGAATTCCCAACACATTGTTTAATACTCCGCCATTGGAAGGTGTTGTACTTTAATTAAAAATTTATTTGAAATTTTATCTTAAATTCTTGCCGTCGCAAATGTTATCTTGGTCAGCGCGCATGCCTACCATTGCACATGTTTTGGGTTTGATTACCGACATAGTTGATATGAAATATTTGTAGAGTGATTTTTAAACAGTTCTAAGTGAACATTTATGAATTTCAATGTTAGAATGCCACTGTAATTAAAATATGCTCAACCCGCAAAAAAAATTATTTACCTAATTTTCGGCTTAAAAATTTCACATTTTTTCTAAAAATGCCCTCAAAAATCTTAATTATTATGATAATTTTGTTGGTGGCAAATTGACAAAGTGTATTTTAAAAAAATAAAAATAACCCGCTATGCCACTACTTAGAGGCTTTTCAGCAGGTGGCTTAGAATGGATATGGAAGGAGGTTATGAAAAATACACCACAACACCCAGACAAATTGAGTAAATTAACCTGTTCGGATTTTTTTCTTGCAACTAACGGGAATCGAACCCGCGACGCTAGTTTTACAGTTGGCCGTCTAACCAATTATGCCACGGTACCTGTCAATTGACCTGATTGGGTTACTTAAGTCTAAATCACTTCGACATATTTTTAAAAAATCACTTGATCTTATAAATACTGACAAAATTTTAATAACTGTTTTTCTCAAAATGATTTTTTTTGACTTAGGACACATTGATAAATCACTCTTTTTTTATTTAAAATGGCTATTTTATACTAAATTGAGTCATAATTACCGGACTGGCATCTAAAACGTTAGACTGATCATCATACCTTTATATAGCAAAATAGATCAAGATAGAAGTAGAATAAAGCTACATATATCGCGTGGTTAATAATAATTGCTGTTTGAGTTGATTTTCACAGAACCACAGAAAAAGGAGTAATTTATGGTTAAAATCCTCACATATTATTTACTTATATTTAAGTACAAATGAATGATCATTTTTTGTATATAACCTATAAAATAAATCACAGCTAGCCACTGATACCTAGTACCAACTGACTGCTTCCCTTATCAAAAACACATACTCGTAGCACACCCCTAATAGCAATCTTCCTTGTCCAAGGAATATTTCATATGCGACTGCAGACACACTTCGAATGCTGCTTCAATTCAGGTTGAGTAGTTAATAAATAGATTTAGTCAACACAGACAATAAAAGCGATCGCATTTTATATTCGTGTTTGCTAAGTAATGGAAAAACCGTTCTGCGAATGAATAGATGCAAGGTCTGTTAAGGCGAAGTTAGTACCTACACTTTAATGTCGAATTGTTGCTCAGAGATTCGTGCACTCGGCTCTAGAGAGGAGATTACTCACCCCCGCTATCATTTACTCGCTAAACATATATTACGAGCATGTATTTGTAATATATCCCTGTAACATTACACCATGCCATCCAAATTGCGGTTCATTACATCCAATGTGTATTTGCGGCCATTTTATGAGATATACCAATATTGGAACGACACTTTTGGGAACAGATTTCTGGCTCTATTTGGCATAAAGATAATAACAGCCAGATCAAAAAATAATTTTGTATGTACTGCAATGTATTCATTTTAGATAGTTGTACAAATAACATCTAGTTGTACCGTAACTTATAAATAGTATATGTTGTTAACAAAAAAATGTCTACTTGATAAAATGTATAAATAAATTCAGACATTTACAAAAATAATTTGACACTTTATTTACCCTTAATGTTAAATGTTTGTTTTTAACAAAAAATATCGCCATCCTACAAAACGATGCGATTGACCCAGTATTCATAATTTCCTTTGGCAACTCATTAAAGAATTTCATTCAGAATCCTAAAATGCATTGTATTGATTTTTTTAAATACGTATTTTCATCCCTTTTCTTTCCATGGTTCCTCTTTCTCTCTCCTTCCAAACTCATTATTTAATTCCTCATTTGCCATCATTTAATATGTATAACATTATGTACTATTAAAAAGTTAAAATGTGCAAGCTTTATCTTCCCATTAAAAAGCAGCTGTTATTTTTAATAAATTTGGGTTTTTTTTCATGTGTGTATATTTTGAAATATATTTTCGTTTTTGGTACAAATTTTTT
Source organism: Micrasema longulum (assembly GCF_059751315.1). NCBI lineage: Eukaryota > Metazoa > Arthropoda > Insecta > Trichoptera > Brachycentridae > Micrasema > Micrasema longulum. Next base: position 394,498 of record NW_028278206.1, read on the forward strand.
ACTAACTTATCAATTAACCAGCCTGTTTTTTGGTTGGCTGGAATATATTACTTTCTGCAATAATTCCTCCAAAAAACTTATTATTTGTACTTGAAATTTTAAATTAATAAATGAAACATTTTTTCTTGTTTTGGTAAGTCTAAAACCTTCATCTCCTTAAGTAGGATAGCGATGAATTTTGTCATTACGCTAAACATTACTTAACATGTATTAGGACAATAATTTGTTTTTAAGTTTAAATGTTAAACCTATAATATTAGAGATCAAACACTAATTTGAGTCTACTGAAAACTTTATTTTATTTTTACAAATATAAAAAATACAAAAACTAAAATTTCGAGAGAATTGTTTCGCCTTGTTAGGGCATTTTCAAACGAATTAAAATGTTAACACTAATGTATTTAAATTACTATTTGCTTTACCGACAGCATGCTTAGTACCGTTAACATATGTCGAATCTTTGTATATCTGTCACATCTCAATATTGTCCTCATTCCCCTATTCTGAGGTTTTTGCATGACATTATTTTGATTTTCAGTGCTCAGAAAGAAAATACTAAAACAACTACTGAAATTTGTTAAAACAATTGCCTTCAAAATGTAATTACTTATATTTAAACAAATGTAATACATGTATAAGAGGATTGATAAAAACAAAAATATGGAGTTTGTGTCCATTATAAATAAACTTTTTTTATTCTTCAATGTTTATTGTCCTTTTCAAAGTAATTACTATTGAAAATTATAAGATTAAAGCCAGCCAGCGTTTATCCTCAAAACTTGCTTTCAGTTCCATCAGCGATTCTGTCTTAATCTTCTTTGAGCCCGTATTCTGTCACAATTTCATTTCGTAAGTTAGTTCGTTTCTCATATCCAACTCATTCTAACGCAATTTAAAACGTGTAACGTTCTCACTCCCACTCATCCGATACAAATGAATTAACGAAAATAATTCGTCATAGCTTGCCCATCATATACCGCACACCACATTTGAGGACTTTATTTATTTTTCTCTTTTGGCGGTGCCCACGAATACGGAAAATTTTCTAGCATGTTATACATAGTTTAACTTCTCTTACTAAACGAAGCATTTCTGATCTGTCTTTCCTTTTCAAAATTTTAAACAATTTTATCGATAGTCTATATCTCTTGGAGCGTATTTCAATCAATTGTCCCGTAAAGTCAACACGACAAGTTCATTTTTTATATAATGCATTTCCCAAAAAAAAAACTATTTTGAGAACTCGTTTATTTATCGTAGCTGTTAAAAATTTAATTTACTTTGTCCCCATTTAGATATTTTTAATACAAAATTTTGTGACTTCAAAAAAATACTTTTTGAAACACTGCAAAATGAAACATTTGTCAGTATAATAAGTTTATGTTCCTTTAAATGTTTATTTTTAAAATTATATTATAAAAAAATTTAATTAGTCAACTATATTATGAAAATCCCTCTTCTCCACTCTACTTCCTCATTCCTTAACCTTCTTACGAGCTCTTTTATTTTCTCATGTCTTATATGATATATTCTTTTTCTGATAACTATGTAACATGTTCTCTTATTATATTTGTGAAAAACTTTAACTGGATGTATGTACTATTTTTTATATTTTGTATTCTTATATAACAACTGTTGTTTTTCCTTAACAAATAAAAATAAAAAATAAAAATGTCAAACTTCAAAACATTAAAAAGTGGACTCTCGTATTTTATCCTTTACGGTATAGATATATGAGTACATATGTACCTCCTCTTTTTATGGCGTCATTATACGATTCGATAACATCATCATCTACATTAAATATATAAAAGGCAATGTATATATGTGTGTCTTTGATATACTGAATACTACTGGACTGATTTACGTGCGGTTTTCAGCGAAATGTGGATCTTTGCCGCGAACATATTTGTAATTCTAAATATCGATAATTTATTAAGAAGAGAAAAAGTTAAGAGCTTAAATGTTATTTTCATCCCCCACCGAGCTGCATTCACCGAAAATGAATATACAACAAAAAATGGAAGGATGTTATATTTTTGTGAATGAAAAAAGTTTTTTCTTTATTGTTTACAAATGACTTTTGCTTTTTATGGATCCCAAACAGATTATTTCCTCAAATTCCTTATAATTTCAACCTATTTATTAATTTGGTTTGAATTTTTGATAAAACTTAAGAGATTTTAACTGACATTCAATATATTTTTGAAAATTGCATTCCTAAATAAAGTGCACCCCCGTCAGTAAGAAGTGCGGAGTTTGAAATTTAAAAAAATATGTATTTTTTTGAAAACGAATTATTTAACATTTTGGATTTCAGCCATTAACAAGTTCTAAGGAACTTAAATTTTAGATTTGTATTCAATCATTAACAAGTACCTAGGTTCCTATTTATCATCGGAAAGTTAAACCATTAAAAAAACCGAATTTGTTTATTTGGTTACGTAAAAGCATTTTGAATCAAATTTCGTAAGCTTACTTAATACTTAATAATGTTTTATCTTGAGAGAAAACGCGGTCTGATTTTTCTTTATGCAAACCTTTTTCCTCCCTGGGTTATGGCACTATAAATATTTACCGTCGGCGTGTCTCTATGGTTTTTCTTTATTGTTGAATACTTTATTCTAGGAACTAGAACCATCCATAATTCCGTGAAAATGACCAGTTTTATTCGCTGTCTTCGGGCGCATGGTATACAAATATGATACGTATTTTTGAAAAATGTGAGACGTACTTATACAGGAATTTTTATTCTGATTTTCTGTCAAAAAAAAAATTGGTTCAGTTTTTAGGTGCGGAAAATGGGACAGCGGAACGTCGATTTTGTCTATTATAGTTAGACATAAAAGTTCAGACATGCAGTTGTCTTTTTTGCAGAGTATTTGGGAGGCATCTGCTAGACAGTGACATAAAAACAATCTTTAAATACCTATTTACCCTAACCTAAGTAGTAGTTAGTTGTAGATACATTTATATAAAAGAGTTTATTAAATCGAATAATCCGGCCGGGCACTCGCAAGTTAATTAGTTTTAACAGTTCGGAACAGTCAAATATTAAATTTGATATTTTAAATAAAAATAACCAATCATTTGATTTTCAGTAAATTTAGATACTTATTTAAGAATGTATATTTAATATTTTCAACTGTAATACCTAATTTAAAATTAATGAAACGTAAAAATTTATGTGGTATTCTTTCGATATTATTTATATGCACTTTATAATATGGCGACCATATAACCGAGTTGTATTCAAGTTGGCTACGTACTAAAGCAACATATAAAATTTTCACTACATAGACTGGGGCAAAGTCTCTAATCATTCGCAACGGAAATCCGAGAATTTTCATGTTTTTATTAGTTATGCTCTGTATATGTTTAATAAAGTTTAATTTTTCATCAAATATAATACCAAGATCAGTCATTTCGGTTACTAGCTCTAAATTTATAGAATTTTTAGAGAATGCACCTATATTTATATCTCTCATTTTAACTAAATACAATTATTGATATAAAATTTTCGATTGTTATCACTTTATATGAGTATACGACTATGTACTCAAATCTAGCAAAAGCAAAGCATTGCCGGGTAATGCTCGTTTAATATAAAATAAATAATAATAGGTGTTTTAGAAGAGGGGTTATGAAAACAACCATATGTGCGCGCATAGTGGTACAGAATTCCGAATATCGTGGCCAAGGTTGACTAAGTTTAGCTTATCTCAGAAGCTGCTACAGAGAACTACAGTACAGTGGAGACAACAACTTTACGGCCGAGCTAAGCTTCCGTCTGAACAATGCATCGACTCAAAATTGAGGCCTCCACTAAACTGCTTGCATATTGTTAGAGTTGGAACATTTTAAACGAGTTTACAATGGTGTCGTAATAATCCAGGCTATATTTGTGCACTGTATTCTGTGTTTGAACTATTGCCACGTTGACCAATAAGACAACATTTATTATTAAAAACACATTTAAAAAAACTTAATGAATTAATGTGATGCGTAACAAACAAAAATAATTTTATTAACTGAAATAACAATATTTAATTGAAATAACAGGAAAAACTCAGGGAGTTCAGGATTCTGGAGATATGTAATAATGATTCAGGTTTTTCTGGAAGGTGGAAAAAGAAGATGCATTTTTTATATGAAAAGATAGCTCATTCCAAAGTCTGGCAGTTTGGACGGAAAAGGAATAACTGAAAAATGATGAGCTATGTCGAGGAATGGAAAGTGTTCTCTCATGAGAAGAGCAAAGCGAAAGATCATGATCAGAAAGGTAAATGAAATTCTCAGCAAAATATATTTTGGAGCGCAAGATTTGTGCAGAATATTATAAAGAAGTAAGAGAGATTGAAAATTTATGCGTTGATAAAAATGAAACCACTTGAGTTCGGAGCGAAAGGGTGATACATGGTCATAATAAGTGTACGTAATAAATAATGTTAGAATAAGTATAGATGTCAATCATCATCATCATCATCATCATCATCAGCCGTCTCTTGTCCAATGTTGAACATAGGCCTCCACCTTTAGTCTTCAAATTTCCCTATCCTGAGCCAACCGCATCCAACCACTTCCTGCAACTCGTCTTATGTCATCAGACCACCTTGTCTGAGGCCTGCCGACACTTCTTCTACCCGTTCTGGGTCGCCATTCCAGGACTTTTTTGGTCCATCTAGAGTCTGTGATTCTGGTTATATGACCAGCCCAGCTCCATTTCTGGTTGGCAGCCCTATAGACCACATTGGTGATCTTTGTTCTCGCTCTAATCCATGTATTGGTTTTTCTGTCTCTCAACGAAATACCCAGCATTCTCTTTTCCATGGCTCTCTGTGTCACCGATAATTTGTGTAAATTTTTTTTCGTGAACACAAAAGTTTCACAGCCATATGTCAGTACAGGGAGAACACAAGCATTAAAAAGTTTCTTCTTTAAGTAATGTGAATTCTTCGGAGATTTCAGGATATATGAGAGCTTACCAAAAGCGGCCCATGCTAAACCTCGCCTTCTTTCTATTTCTACCTCTTGATTATCTTTGCGGAGCTTTATTTCATGTCCTAGGGATATATAACTATCAATCTTTTCAATTATTTCTCCGTTTACTAAGATATTACATAATTGGTTTGCATCACTCATTACTTTAGTTTTTGAAGCATTCATTTTCAAGCCTATTTTCAGGGATGCTGTATTAACTACGTTTATCATGTTTTCGAGTTCTCTCTCATCTTTAGCAAATAGGACTACATCATCTGCAAATCTGAGATTGCTAATGAGTTCGCTGTTGATGTTAATACCCTTGTCGTTCCAGTCAAGAGTTTTGAAGACATAGATGTCAATATTGTGTTGTAAATATTGTTTAAGCCTATGTTAATAATAGAACTAAATAAAATTTTAAAAACATAACTTTGAGAAATTTCGATGAAAAGTTGTACTTTAATTAAAAGTTTATATTAGATCTTTAGATATTATGAACTACCTTAACAAAGCAAACAAATAAATGTATAAACATTTATTAATTTATTTATTTAATCCACAAAATGCACAATTTTATCATACACACAATTATATGTTTTTTATGTCCCGACTTGTTAGAAAATTCTGTGTTAAGTCGGAACTCTTCGACATATAAATCAAAAATATTTATTGACATAATAAAACAATATACAAAATAATCAAAACAGTGTACAAAATAATCAAAACAATATACAAAATAATAATAGAAAAATATAAATAATAAAATTTATACACGACGAAAAATGCAATGCAGAAAAATTATATAATAATACGTATGGTAACCGATATTAAAATACTAAAACAATAAACAAAATAATCAAAACAATATACAAATTAATCAAAACAATATACAAAATAATAATAAAAAAATATAAACAATAAAAAATTATAAAAACATTAGCTAATCGATATGGTTAGTGAAACACTCGTAATGCGTCCTGACGTAATTGCCGATGATGATAATGCGAGCTACGTGTAGCTATTTGAAAAACATATTCCCATCAAATCCTCCATCAAGTGGGGCTTACGCTCATACTGGATTAGTAAAGCGCGTTTAACCTTTTTGTGTGGAGTGGATAAAATACAAACGTACTTGTCCTACTTTTCACTTCGAGTATACAAAAATACCGACTTCATAAAATCGCTTTATAAAAAATATTCCAATGCATTTTACACAGATATTTTCACTCCAAAATGACGACAAATATACGGAGACTAATTTGAAACTGACAATAATTAAAACAGATATGGGCAAAAATACACTATACGTGTTTAAAAATCACCTAGCACGAACGGTCCACTGTTAAAGAATTCTACACCATTTTTGTTAAATTAAAAGACAGTATCCCACAACTGACAAATATACTAACTACTTATTACATACATTAATAAAAGTGGTAAAGGCATGAATTTAATGATTCGTTAATATGTTTTTTTTTCTATTATTTTTTTATTCGGGATATCAACAGTAATACATGTAACAAAAATATAACAAATAAAATATACAGAGAATAAAACCGATGACAGATATCCACAAAAATACATTAAATACAGGTACAATACATACAAGTGTGTTTGTGTGAGTGTAAGTGTGTGAGAGGGTGGGTGAGTGGGTGTTATATTGGAATGAGGGTGGACATGTGTGTAAATATTATTGCACAAGTGTCGAAAACAAAAATATAAATAAAATATTGAGAATTAGAGATACAATAAAATATTATAAAATAAGATAAAATAAGACTTTATTATTGAAACTAAGTATAAGACAAAAAAGTATTTTTTAAGACGCGCATTTTAAATGTTATTTTTTTTACAATCAAATGGATCAATAAGGGGAATGTTTAAATTATATTCACGAGCAAAACGTATAAGTAGAGAGTTCTGGGCACAGTTCGTACGCTGGCACATGAAATAGAGAGCTCGACGTGTGACGGGTGTGGTAGCCAGAGACATTTAATGATAACTCCTACATTAGAGCCGGACTATCCAGGCGTCCACTAAGTATGTCATATAGGACCCCCATGTCTAATAGTAGACGGCGATCTTCTAAACTAAGCAAATGGTGCTTTTTGCAGGAAGACTTGAGAATTGAGATCGGTAATCCTGCGTCTCCAGTTAAAATAATAATAATGGTTTATTAACAAAAATTACATTTTTTTATCTACTACATACATACTTAGGTAATAGATTTCTCTGGATTATGTCTAGTCTGCCTCACTATGTACAACCGGTTTTAAGGCAGACATTTTTATGCAAAAATAAACAACAACATGACTACCTAATACTTAGTTTATTGTAAAGTTATTCAATATATTTACCATTTATTATTTTACATTGTTTTTAGTAAGTTTTAGTAAGTTATCCGATTTTTCTCTACCTAAATCCAGTAACCATTCAATTGCAAATTTATTTAATTAAATTCGGGTCATGGTTTTGAAATGTTAGGGAACATATTTAATATTTTAGGGCCCAGAAAAAAAAGAGTTTGTGGTAGACCCTATGACCCATTTTTTAGTTCGACTTCTGGTAGTCTGGGAGTGTTCTTTTTGGGATTTGGTGAAATAATTTGCTTTCAAAAACATAATTATTCTATATATATATAAATGCTTTATATTTAATATATCGAATTCCTCGAACAACTTGAAGCTGGGGTACATATCACTTATATATTTGTACTCGTAACAGTTCTTCAGTGCACGCTATGGGAACGTTAATTTATTTACTATAAAGGAATAACAAGAATATAAATATAAAAGATCTTAAGACACACGAGAGAACTTAGAATTGCAAGCCATGAGATGCACTCTAGTTCAGTTTAAACTGGCCGATACCGAAACTTCGGTCAGTAACTAGTCGCAGATTTAAGTAAGAGCTTTCAGATCTAATCGTGCATATAACAGTTCATTTATACACCAATCGCAATGTATTTTGATCCGAGTCCATAAACATTCATGCTCAAAAACACTCTCTTATTTATTAATCATAAAATAGTACAAACACAGGTTTATAAAAATTTAGAAACGGGTACATATATGTTTTGTTTGATAATGAAAATATTTAAATAAACCTACAAATTATATATTCTTGGTCCAAATTTTTTTCTAGCAGGGATGTTGGATTACAAAACCCTCGGATTCCGTCGTCAAATTTTTCGTGGGAAACATTTCTAAATGTTGATTTCTGGAAGTCAATATTTTCCAAACATACTGAAAATGATCAGTTTGTATGTGCCAAATATTTATACTATTTATCTCATGCACTGTTTTATGTATCCAGAAGCAATACAAATGCAAGTCAGAATTCATCCATTAATAAGGCAATTCGCTTGCTGAATACGACTTCTGCGGGGACATAAACAACCCGTACAGTATCGTCGACTACAATTGTAAAATAAATAAATATGTTCATATACCACTGATTTTCTGAAATCGAATGGTTTTGGTAGGTAGGAAGAAATTGCCTTAAGGCAATATGCCCGCTTTCATGCATATATGTAAACTGAATATACATACATAAAGTGTTTGAATAAATAAAATACAAACTTCATTAAAATGAATGTATTTATATGAACCAAAATATAATTATCAATCATCTAAATTAATATAAATATTACACTTCAATTTCCATTTCAATTTCAATTTTATTTATCCAAATATATGTACATAACAAAATGGAACTCCTCAATTCAAACATAAAGAAATAATTATAATAATAAGTTCAATTAGTTATAAATAAAAATAACACATAAGTATGCATAATATCCAAAGTATAATATGTGAAAAAACTAAGAGAATCTTGTAACGAAAAACTCCCACAGAGACGTGAAAAATGTCAATGTCCAAAGTAATATTGTTCAACATAGAGATAGCTCTTCCAACAGGCATAACCATTGGCAGGTTGGTCATGTATATTTAAGTGAGAAACAGTATATGCTGACGCTGTCTAAGGTAATTATCTGAACATGAAAGTTCAATCCTGTAGTGAATTAAATCCGCGACTAGTGACTGACCGAAGTTTCGGTTTTGGACAGTTTAGGCTGTACTCGGGTGCATCACATGGCTCGTGATTCTTAAGTACTTCTCCCGAGTCCTAAGATTTTTTATATTTATATTCTTGTAATTCCTATCTAGTTAATAAATTCAAGTATGATGTTGAATGCTTTATTGTTTACAAATTTATCGAGCAACATATTGATTCAAAATAATGATTTTATTTATTTATTTATTTTCTTAAGTTAGTTAATATTACATTGTATATTAACTAATATATTTACAATTATAACAAATACTTATTAAATATTTCTTACATAACTACATTATTACAATAAACATAACATTTTTTTTTTAAATCCTTAAGTTTTCTTTCATTCTTCATACTTTCAGGCATCTCATCATACAGTTTTAACCCTTTATAAATTAAGCTATTTTGTGATTTTGTTTTTTTCTTAAGTGGTAGTCTTATCCTATTTCTATTTCTTGTCCTATATTTATGTACATTTCTATTTAATATAATTTCACTTATAAAATACTTTGGCATGAGATTATTAAACACTTTATATATAAATACAAATACATTATACAATAGTCTTTTCTTTATTCCTATCCAGTTCAATTGTTTTCTCATTTTTTCAACACTATTATATTTGCTTTTTTTCAGTATAATTCTCATTGCTCTATTTTGTAGTATTTCAAACTTGTTTATGTCTCCCTCGTTAGCTAAATATAATATAGTAGAGCAATAGTCCCAATGAGGGGCAATTATTGTTTTGTATATAAGTTCTGCACTCTTTTTATTTTTTTTTTTTCGAATTCTTCCTAGGAAGAAAATCTTTTTTGAAATTTTCTTATGTATATATTCAAAGTGTGATGTTAAATTTAATCTGGGGTCAGAATAATTCCTAAGTATTTCATTTTATTTTAGGTAATAAGAGTAGGTTAGATAAAAAAATATATTTTGGAAAAAAAAATCACTGAACGCATTTGATACGACCGATCTACACAAACACGTGAAATTTTTTTTTAATTTACAAGAAGCGATTCTTTTTTAAGATGTTGTTTTTTTTTCATTATCGCCAACCTTGCTCAAAAGGTTAACGGTTGCCTCGTTACCAGCATCGACACCAGCATTAACCATCCTACCGACAATAGCATTATCCCGACATTGGGGACAGCCAATTTGAACGATATTGTAAGTTTGGACACATTATTTGAGGGTTCGTGTCCTGTTTAGGTTTATCGGTTGCCGCCCTGAGTTATGTGTCTGGCGTGTAGCGAGGGCGGCAGGACGGGATGTGGGCGGGCGGGCGGGCGGCGGTACTCATCGATTGTCTGTTGAACCGGCACAGTGCTTTTTATATCTGATCTGATAAATCAAAAAATGAACAATCGTTGTTCGAGCCCATTGCGGGCGATAAAGAGTAAACTCATTCCTGACTTTACATTTCTGTAATCAGCAAAATTTGAAATCTTCTTTTCCTATTTTTTTATCTACGATATGTCCATGTTTATGCTAATACAGTTTACAATACAGTAAAAAAAAGAGTAAAAATCTCTCAGAAAGAAGACTTTGAATATTTTTTTTTACACTTAACATGCACAAACCTTTTTTATACATATGATGCCTTAAGGCAATTTTTTCATACCAACCCAAATTATTCACTTTGAGAAAACAAGATGTATAGTACATACATATATGCACATTTTTAAGGAATATTAATACAGAATCCAATAATTTTATACAAAATTTTAAATAAAAATAACCTGAAAATCTACATCATACTATGAGGATTCTACTTCTATTTCACATGCAGAACTGTATTCTTCAACCGTATAGTTCACAGATACACAAATCACAAAGTACATGCAATCTAATTCATTATAGTCAAACTGCTAACAACAGCGTCATGGATGAACCAGATAGTTTATTTAAGCACAATCCGAGATCTGGTAATAACTTTCGACTAATATTAACTGTTTTCAATCATTTCAATATTTTTTTCCATATAAAATTTATATTTAAAGCACTTGTTTTGTGTTTTTTTTGGAGGTACACGTAACTAAATAGTTTTAGTATTAAGGTTTATTTAACTAATAAGTAAATTATATCCTGATAAAGAAGCTTGTTTAACTTTGAAACCGGTTGGTAGAAAAAATAAAAAATAAGTTTTTTAAACCACAATTGTTTTTATTTATTTATTTGTTTATTAATTTTAAATTACATTCATAATTACATTCACGAACATATTTTGGCTTTTTAGGCTATGCACGGGATGAGCCATAATAATCGATATCAAAAAATACACAAACAAAAAAACATATCATACAATGTAAAATTAAAATAAAAAACCATCCAATTACAATAAATGACATTAAAAACTTTGATAATGATGGTTACAGATGATACAATATTAAAAATATCAAAAATTGTTTTTTAAATAACAATCCAAATAAGATTAGCAATTAGCAAAAATTGTCAAATCGGCTTTCCTTCCATTATTTTACTTTTATTTGCTTTTTATACATCTTGATATTTTTACATTTTTTCATTATGTATTTTTCTATTATTTAATTTAGTTTTCACTCATATTTGTCATATTATTAATTACTCCTATTTCTAACTTTAGTATAGAGTGATTTTCTAGAAACCATATCTCAATTATCATTTCAATCGTGTTTTTTTATAAATATATAATTTTTCTATTGATTTCAATGAAAAATTATTTTGTTTATTTGATTATGTGTGAATCTTTATTTGAATAATTTATATTTTAATATCTGATCTTTTGTACATTGCATTCTTTGGAGTTTTATTATTTGTTACTTTTGCCTTGTTTTTCTGGCTTGTTATTCTATTGCATCACATGTCATTATAATTTCATCTAATTAATTTTACCATTTTTTTATAGTAAATTATTGTGGCTTGAAACGGGCATAGCTTTAAAAGCCTTAATAAATTTATAAAAATCATAGATAGAAATTTTTCCTTTGTAGTAACAAACGTAAACTGGTATAGAAAAAATAATTTCACTAAAATAACTTAACTAAATATGATGTATTTTATGTATCCTGTAAAAAAAAAGCAAAGTATATCATATAAAAACCGTAGTCATTTTTTCTAAAAGCTTTGCCTATAAACGATTTACCGAAATTCAAAACAATTAATTACTTAATTCCATAAAAATATTAAATATCGATTTTGAAGCCATTTTTAACTAGTCATCAATAACTGTGCTGGTTAATGTGAGTATATTTTAAATTTATTTCCTGTTCGGTATTAACAATTTAAAATTTCAATCAAAAGTTCCGTCTTCAAATGTTTTCATTCATCCGGTTTCCGGTTGTCTATTATCACTGCATATAACCGGCAAACTCATCCAGAAGTTTGTCGATTGCGCATGCAAGTTTAGTTATCTAGAATCTCATTAGGGAATACAGCCTTCCACACGCTAGTCGTCACGCACAGAAGGCTGCAGCGAGAGAAGTGATTAACCGGAACTGGGTAAGCGGCGCCGGCGATAAGGGCGCCGAGACGGCGACGTCTTCAACAATGTTGCTAAGATAAAACTAGGCTCGGCAACTTGCGCACGGAGCCTCCAATTGTACTTAATGCTCAAACTTAAGTACTGATATACGTAAACTATGAGAAAATATTTTAAATTTAGTTCAAACCAATAAGAACATTAAATTATCGTCATACAAAACTTATCCGCGCTCGATGGCGAATAGGGCACTGAATTGGTGTAGTGGTGTAGTGGTCAAGACGCTTGACTTACACACGAAAGGATCCGAGTTCGATTACCGGTGAGAACACAAAAATTTAAATGTAATTTTTCTCAAGCCTGGGTGTTCTGTAATGTAATTCACAACTGTAATTGGGCCTTCTGGCCTGTTGTGGTGCAAAAATAAATAAATAAATATCAGTTATAAATTGGAACTGAAAACAGAATATTGCAATTATCTTATACAAAAAAGAAAGTTCTATTTATTTGATCTACAAATAAAGAGAAATTCAACAACAAAAAAAAAACACATCTTTTTATCAATGACATGTGAACAATAATAAAGTACACATTGATATAACATTGTGAACGTAAATAATTAAAATAAGATTATCGTAAAATTAAGTTTATTAATTAAAAAACGCATCATGTTTATACTTCTCAAATTTTCATTATCTACTGTCAAAAATATAATAGAGAGTAAAACCACCTCTCGAACCCGAAACCAAAAACATGTCAATCACTTAGCGGCGGCCTCAGTGGTGTAGTGGTCAAGTCGTTTGACTCACGCACGGAAGGTTCCGTGTTCGATTCCCGGTGAGAACACAAAAAATAAATGTGATTTTTCTCAAGGCTCGATGCTCTGTGATGTAATTCATCACTGTAATTGGGCCTCCTGGCCTGTTGTGCAAAAAAAAAAAAAAAATATATGCAAATTAATTCAATTTAACTACGAGGCAGACAAATCTCTCATTTTTTTTAAATTTGAAAATAAAATCGAATGTATCTGAATAATAGACGTGCGTGCATGATAACATGTATGATTGTTGAAAGAGCGAGGTACGTATGCAAAGACATAATGATTTGGCGTTCTATCTTCTCTGCCTACCCCAACCTGGAAACTGCGTGATGGTTGATTGAACTGATTATTTATGTCCGGTTTTTATTGAATCATTTACATAATAATATATTTAATTTTACTATGTTTTTATATATTTTTGTCAAAATGAAATATCCTATAATCGTTTTTTTATTTTATTATTTCCTAGGTGCACATTTTTAGGCTGAATTAGTAAGAACCAAAAAGGGTTGAAATTAGAGGCAGTTAACGCGACTAACAAAGTGTTTCCACTCAGTGGGCCCTCCAGAGGTTGCGGGTGGTTGTTTAAGGCTGGTGAAGTGTGAAGCGGGAAACGGCAAGTGCGCAGGCGCAGTACTGCAGCAGGAGCTAAATGCCTCTCCAAGCACTTACTATTGCTGGAGCACTCTCGCCCCGTTCGTGCCTCTACTGCAATTTCAGCTACCCTGGGAGAACTTCACAATTATTACAACAATTATTAAAGTCGTTCGTAACTTTTTAAGTGATTCATTTACTTTGCAAGAAAATAAACGAGATGATTAAAATGCATTACTGTATATAAGTTGTGAAGATCTTGTAGAATTTTAAATTTCACGCTATGGTTTACAGAACGTATCATTAATAAACCCATGCTCTAAAAAAAATGGTTCGTTTGTTGATATTAATATATTTTTCTGTGTTTTGTTACCAATTTTATAAGCGATTTGAATCATTATTTTATTTTACGGTACAAGGTAATTTTAAAGTTAGTTTTATTATTACAACAGAGATGGAGAATATTTTAGAAACGAGAATATTAATTTAAAGTATTTGTCATCGTCATTCCCTTTCCGCACATAATGGTGCATAGGGCACTGCATTGGTACACCAATCGCAGCGTATTTTGATAATTTTTGTTACATAAAGGTAAGGTGATCAGTCTTACGCTTCAGGTACTAGTCCAGGGACTATGAAGTATTCTAGTGTAAAACACCCTTTTTAAATAATATTTCTTGCATGGTAGGCGAATGCACTGACCATTACACCACGAGGCCGACAAAAGGCCGGTTAAAGTATTAACGAGGTTTAAAACCTGTTATTGACTGATTTAATCCTTTGCCACTGTGTAACACTTACTATTCTGCCTATGTTTGAACATTTACACTTCTTAAATTTTTTAACCTTCACATTTTTTCATTTCTTTTGTCTGTTCATTTTCGTAAAATAAAAAAGTTAAACCTTTATTGATGCTGGTGAGATTCATCTGTCTGAAATATTTCACCTACTAATTAACGCCTAAAAACATTTTTTGATGACAGTATTTTATATTGGATTAGTTGGTTTTATCAAAAATATTTTAAGTTTGTCCAAATTTTACAAAATGACTTATAAAAACCAAACTTCTTATCATTATTTATTTTTATCATTTGGTTAGATTTTTTCCAGTTATAATCTAATAACAATACGTGGATAGAATGGTTTACTTTTATACAATGAGCAGAAAAAAACAGACTATAATAATGACTTGGTTATTGATACCATTTATCATATCAAAATTCAAACAGAAGGTTAAGAAACGTGTCTAAAAAAACTTTTGAATTTAATATATGTACATTGCAGTGGCGAATAGTAATTTTATTTACAAGTAAACTACAAAATAATATCATTTAAACCTACATAGAAGGTACATAATGTAATGTAAGTAATACATACTATAAATTCAAAATTTTATGTGGTTCTGTGTGATACAACACCTCTCATCCATGAAATCAACTCAAACGATGTAACTTCGTGATTATAATATTTGATAAAGATATATTATCTTTTATTTTAATGCATAACTCATTTAAAAAAAAGTATTATGAATTCAGTCGATATTAGGTATTCAATTAAAAGGTCAACTGGCTGAATTGTTCTACAAATTAATAGTGCCAAAAAACCGCCGCGTCTAGCGCCATATGTCTTGCAATATGACGCATAAAAGTAATTATAGTCTTATGTCAAAAGTACCATCTCAAAGAAAAATAGCCCTTAAGAAATAATGTTTAAAATACTGTTTTCCAAATCAAAAATCTTCAAATAATTTGTGTAATCTGAATGTTTTATCTAGGAGAAAAACCCGCTCTGGGGTTTAGACATTCAGTATAGTATACTTATTTGTATGAAAAAATAAGCAAAAATTATCGGCTAACCAGTTTTTTAGCTCACCTGGTGCTGGGCGCGGTTAGTTAATATTTACATTTATTGTATATTAGGATAAAAATGTAAACGGTGGAAATGATTTAAAATAAATAGTAATTCTTTATTTGTTTTTTTGAAAATAATGTTGCAGTAAAACATTATTATGTGTATTCAAATATAATGGTAAGCTGCGCGTAATCGCTTTTATACACGGTTTGCCCCTGGTACATTGATATTATTAGAGCACACATAAGAATGTGTTTATTTGGGCCCTATTTCAAGTTTAAAATAACAAAAATGCAAATAATATAAAGTGCACATAAAATTTTGGTATTTTTAATATATTTGTCACTTTGAATAACTGAATAGTTTTTAATAGTGCAAAATACTGTCATAATTTACATTAACAATTAGGTGGTGGAAAAATAATTTTATTATAAAACTTCGCTAGCACTAAAGACGTCGGAAACATACCTAATAATATTCGTTTTCCATACGTTCTTAAGGTCTACGGTCTAGCACACAACCGCCAGGTATCTTTCTTTATGAGGAGCATGTTTCTAACTTTACCTGCAGGTGCTATGTGCCCCGCGACGCGACGCTCGTTCCTAGAAACGTCGCGGCGCTGAACTTCGCGGCGTCGGCGTCGGCGTCCGTCGGCGTCCCGGCCCCAGACCGGCGGCCGCCATACTAAACATTGAGTATCGTTTATTCATAATCATTTCTGAGATTTAAACAAGTTTATCGACGTCCAAGTCATTTTCTATCATTTCGTATATCAATTCGTCTATCACGACACCAATTGGATTGGTAAAACGTGAAGAACTTAATATTTAATTCTGAGCAACAGAATAAATGAGACTTTGTTGTAACAGTGAACACTATCGTTATTTTTGTTCAACCGATATATTTTTTCACATCATGAAAAATAACACACTTTTCGCTGTATTTATTTATTCATTCAAAATAACACCCTTTTACATATTCATAAACTTATTAAGGCTTTTTAAGCTGTGCCAGTGTTGAGACATAATAATTAACAAAAAAAGAAGTAAATTAAATTAAATTGTAAAGACATGTGATACAGCATGTATTTTATTTTAATTGTTTCTCCGCAGAAAAACTAAAACAAAACAAGTTTTATTTATGAAGGTTTATATTTCAACATTATTTTTGGTACGTGTATTTTGTACATACACAAATCTGGATTAAGTAAAATATTAAGTAAAAATAAATTGCAGAGTCATCTGCAGGCGATTACTAGTACTTAATTTAACTCGGAAGAGTCTTACATACATAAAAATAAAGTAATATGCTAATTAAAAATACTTAACTTCAATATCAATACATAGATGGCGCTCCAAAACGCTTGTGAATGGTTTCTCATTTAATAACATATATACAAAAATCAAAAAATGTTACCTGTGTCGATATTCGCTAATAAGCGGAATGGGGAATGTTGCAGTACGTAAAGTGGCCACTTAACCCAGCCAATGACAGGTCATAAGCCCTGTAAACGCTCGAATATCCATAATCCTGAATTTGAAAAAATTCTAATTCATCTCTGTAGGGATATTAATAAAAAAAATATATTTCAAATTTGAATTCGCATTTTAATAATTTGTTTTGTAGATTAATTTGTTTTGTACAGTGTTTAGTTATTTTTTTATTTTTGCTTTAAACATAATAATTAAGATAAGGCATTTGGCGTGAGCAATCGAGTAAAAAAAAATGGTTTTCTTAGTTTTTTCATGGATTTGCGCGAAATTCATCATATATTTAATAAAACTTTTTTGATTAATACGTAAATATATATTTTTTTTATGCCTTTCGAAATTAATCTCCTGTCAGAATAATTAATACATTGTATCAACTGCAATTATAAAATGATAATTTTGATTGAACTAACCAAAAAGATTTCATTGAAACATTTTGTTTTATTTAAAAAACCTTTTTTTTTGTTTTTCCACTAGATAAAACAACATTTAATAGGTTAACATTTTTAAATAATAGAACCTTTCATTTAAGTTTTATTTTGGTGATTAAAAATAAAAAGGTTCAAACAATTTCAAACCTAAAATATCAATAGCGTCTCGTTTTAAAGTTCAGATCAAATAATTTATTTTATTTATTTACTTTATTTTTCATTCGACTTTTTGTATAGTAATAAACACTAATGGCAAATTGTCGAGCTTGTTTTCAAATTGTAATTTTTAAGTTATTTAGTTTCAATACGTACGTTAAATTAAAAAAAAGGATATTAAAAACAATACACACCGGAACATGTTTTTAATAAAGATATTAATTTTATTTAAATAACGTGAACATACAGCATGTTTAAATAATTATAGCACTTTTTTTGTTGTTTTAAAAGTTTATGAAATTTCTTAATATTTTTTGTTTAAAGTTAAAAATCGAATATAACTAACAAATATTATTTACAAAACTTTTTCTCGTTTTAAGCATCGCCACAAAAGTAAAATTGCGTAATCAAATACTGCTTTTACAAGAAATACAAGTAACATGTTCTAAAGTTTAAATGCATTTCTAAGGGTGATAAGGTTTTGTAAACATTTCACCCTTCCAGTCGCCGACCAGACTAAATTTGCAGTGAAAAATAAACATAAAAATCAATACACCAACGCTGCGAGGTATTTCCATATAAAACAAAGTTTTGGGACAGTGTGAAGTGTGTTAGCAAAACTTTAGCATTGGTAAGTAGAGTTTTATTATTCGGCTATTGAAAGCGTTCCGTGCTTATTGGAAAAGTGAGAAATTCCCAATACCAAATGGGTGCAACACTTTGCAATCTTATTTATACATCCACGGGATAACTTTTTCAATGTAAGTACTTTTGTAGTGTTACTTTGAACCCATCTTATAATAAGTATTTTTAAATGCAGAAAACTTTTTTGAGGTAATAAAGAATATTATTATTTTTTGTATTCAATTAACATACATACAGGTTTTAAACCTTAGAGAACTAACTTAATATACTCGTTTTTTACGGAGAAAAACCATTCGATGATTACTGACCACGAAGTTAGCTACAGATTGCAGTAATACAACTGGTCTTCAGTACTTAGGTCGAGAATTTCACGTTTTTTGTTAAACTAAAATCTAAACTTAAACCAAACCAAAAATAGGAATGCTTTAGTTTTATTTATTCGTTTCATTAATTTCATTTATTTCATTTATTTCATTTGTTTCATTCGTTTCATTCGTTTTTTTATTTTTTTATTTTTATTATGATTCACAAACAATAAACAATACATACGACATTGGTATAATAATAACTATTTGTTAAGTTTGGATATTTTTCATCAATTATGTGTGAACACAACATACACAAATACATGCAATCTTTGAATTAGGGGAAATGATAATGGAACTACATAAGGCTTTAAAAAGGATTGGTTTGAAAATGAATAATGATAAAACAAAAATTATGAGTACAACAGGACCAGACATTTTCACTGACAATAATAAAATCAAAGTGGTTGATGAATACAAATATCTAGAACAGAAAGACCAACATGGTAAAGATAACAAGACAGCGGAGTTACCAAGAAGAATATAGCTAAGTTGGGCTACTTTCGGCAAACTAAAATCTATTTTTGAAAATCAAGAAGTCCCTAAATGCTTTAAAAGACAAGTATGTGAATCGTACATACTGTCAGTGACAACATACGAACTAGAAAACATGTCAGCAACACAAAAAAGTAGCCAAAAATTAAAATGCACGCAACGATCCATGGAAAGACAGATGCTCGGTATATGTCTAAGAGATCAAGTAAGAAATGAAGAAATAAGGCGCCGAACCGGAGTTGTGGAAATCATGGATCGTGCAGCAAAATTAAAATGACAGTAGGCAGGACGTAGTGGCGAGGCAAAATGATGGCAGGTGGACACCAAGAATAATAAAGTGGAGACCATGGGCAAATAAAAGAAGTGTTGGAAGGCCATAGAAAAGATGGGTCGACGATATCACCTCTATTGCTGGTAAAACGTGGATGATGAAAGCGGGTGAAAAGATGGAATGGAGACATTTGGAAGAGGCAGTGGAGAGAATAAGGCTGAAGAAAAAGAAAAAGAAGATGCAATAATGCTAAAGGACTTCTCTAGAGAATTATTACTCGGAGGTTCTAACATTCACATTTTCTAGAAACGTAAAAATTTGTTTTTCAAATACAGTATGATTTGATGAAATATATAAACACTAGTGTAAAAAATATAGGAAAAAAATATTTTGGCTTATGTTTTACATTTTATTGAATTAAAAAAAAAACAAAGCATCTTCCAGAGCGCAAACTTTTCTTTCGAATGGCGTAAGACCTGAACCGTTTTGTTTAACTCTGAGTGCTCATTTTTAAATTTGGAAAATAACGGGCTTAACTTCTGTTACCACCTAATATATTAAACTGTAGTTGGATTTTCATTTTGTTTACGTTGAAAAAAAAATATATAATCATTTTACATTCACGTGTGGAGTTGACTTTTTAGTACTTTAACTATTTTATTAAATCTTGAGAATAGTTTGAGCAACCGAGCCATCAGCGTTTATGATTTTTATGTACTGCTAACATAATCATTTATTTATTTCAAATAAATTAAGAGTATACACATTCTCGAGCTTTTTAAGTTGTGCTTGATTTAAGCCATAATAATCAATATAGGGAAAAAAATTGTAATACAAAAGAAACAATCACAAAATATATCTACCTACAATAACAATAATAATAAAAAACTAAATGATAATAATATTATTTTTTTTTAATTAATATAGTTGCATGTTTTTTTTATATCTCAATCTGCTTGTATATATTGAGTTAATGTTATAATTATAATTTTTCAAAAAATAGACTAGCTCTTGTGCTTGGAGAGTGACTTACACTGTTATAGTTGTTAAGTTATTTAAACTAATTAAATTACAAAAATACGTGAGAAAAAAGAATATACGAAATAAGTAAAAAACAGAAATCGATAATACAATACTAATCAAAATAGATTAGAACAAAATAATGTTTTACAATTACTTTGAACTTATTAAGTGATATATGAGCAATAATAGTTTTCAGCTTATTGGGGTGATAATTGTATATTTTTTTTCTTTTGAATACAAAACTATTTGACCATAACTTGTTGAAGAAAATAACTATATTTTTATTTTGTGTTATTTTATTCGGGAGTTGTACAGCTATTCAATAAAAATAGAAATATAAATATATTAACAATACTAAAGCCAATAAAAAAAACACGTCTAATCTAATAATACATAAAATATAGGAATAGTGTTAACTTAATTGAATGTGCGCGATATTTGTATTCATGTGTGTGTATGTGAATAAGGGTGTACGTGTGTGTGTAAATGAAAGTGTAAGGGTGTGTGTGTGTGGGTGCGTAAGTAAATAAAAAAATATTCAAAAAGTGTGCTTATATCGAAACGGGTATATGAGAGAGCTTTATAGGAGTTCAAAATGACCAAAAGCATACGTATTAAGTTCACGTACAAAATGTTAAATAAGATATTGAATTCCGTTAGAAATTTTACATAATCCAAATTCGAGAAAAGCAACTTATTTTGATAATTTAAAAAAATATATATATATACCAAGTTTTAAACCTAGAGCAATCGACCGTGTTCAGGTCAAAGGCATTAATCAACCCACAATTCTGGAAAAAGCGATTTCATTATTTCGAATGTGTTTTCAACCAATTACACAGGTTTTGTACATATTCTGATGAAAAAATAAATTCTTTAAAAACCATTAAGTTTAAGTTACTCGGCCTCGTGGCGTAATGGTCAGCGAGTTTGTCTGCCATTCAAGAGGTATCGGGTTCAATTCCCGGCATTGTTGATATAAAATATTTATTGAAAGGGGCATTTTACACTAGATTATTTTATAGTCCCTGGACTGGTATCTGAAGCGTAAGACTGATCATCTTACACTCATGCAACTAAAAATGTTCAAAATACACTGTTATCGGTGAACCAATGCAGTGCCGCATGCACCATTAGGTGCGGAAAGGGAATGATGATGTTGATGAAATTTAAGTAAATTAAAATGAATAGAAAATAAGACAAACTAATATTTTAAAAATTACTATGAATATACAATCTGTAAAGTATCGATACAAGTACGCAGTCATTAAAGTAACAAAATAACAGTTTATGCAATACTTAATAATTCTTAATATTTTATATATTTTTATATTTTTGACACTTGTGCAAAGATATTTCCACACATGTCCACCCTCATTCCATTATAACACCCACTCACCCACTCTCTCACACACTTACACTCACACAAACACTCTAACATGTATGTATTGTACGAGTATTTAATGTATTTCTGTGGATATCTGTTATTGGTTTTATTCTCTGTATATTTTATTTGTTGTTGTTTTTTTTTAATGTATTACTGTTGATATTCTGAATAAATAAAATAAAATAATAATAAAACAAAGATAATAAAATATACAGAAGAAATAAAGTTTAAAAAAAAGGATTTAATGAAGAAATAATTGTTGATTTTAATGAAATAATGTGTTTGCGTAGTATAGAATATTTTCATCATTCTTAATTTTTGAACGATTCCATTACCTCGTCCCTTAATTATTAAAAAAATTGCTCTGAAAAAGGATATTGGAACATAACATTTATTGATGGTCATGATTGTAGGAGAAACAACATGGGTCTCTCGAGATAGCGCTCTTCCTTATGCCACACGTGTAATGGAAATGGTGTGAAGCCAAGAATTGGACTGAAATAGTGACACCAAGAGAGGGGGTATGAAGGAAGGGTGGGGGGATGAAGAATACCCTCTGTGACCACTCACCATGAAATTAAAAACCAAAAAAGCACAAAGATTGAATAAGAGAAAGAGCCGAATGGGTGGGAAATGGAAATCTGTGCATGGGTGACTCGTGGTGTAGGAGCTTTTATAAAATAAGCTTGATAGAATAAATTTTATATAAAAACAGAACGACTAATGTAATAACAATATATTTTTGTAGAGATTTTGTTGAAAATTCATCATTTCAACATTATTATTAGTCTTTGAACCACTCCAGGCCAGAAGGAAAATAAGTGGTGAATTAAAGCTCGGATTATCCAGGCTTGAGGAATATCAAATTATTTTTTTGTGTTCTCACCACGAACCCGGAACCTTCAGTGCAAGAGTCAAGCTCCTTAACTATTACACAACGAAAATTACCGTATGTTTTTCTTTACTTACATTTTCATTTTTTCATTTTATATTGAAACTTTAAACTATAAACTAAATTACATATTTCATTTTTCTCTTACATTTAATTTCATCGTATCATAAAACAGCCATACAGCAGACAAATTATCAAAGATTCGTTCTTTCGATATATTGCTTTTTAAACATGTTGCCATCATCAGACGCCTCCAGGATACCTTATTGCTAGTCAGTACTCTCGCTTCCTCCCACGTTTATCCCGCGTCCCTTAGTCCCACCGAAAAATGCTGAAAGATCATCATCGATGGATTTCCAGGACAACGAAAGCACAAGTGTTAAAAAGATACAACGCGGGTCAACCGCAGCACCTGTCCAAGCCAGTTCCACCACCACGCCTCCAAGACGCTTGTTACAGGAAAACGCGATGTTCGTACGCTCGTTATGGGATTAAAATGATTGATTTAAATTATTTAGAATTTAATTAAAATTTTATTTAACAATGAGTTTGTAGACAAATACTGGGTTTCACTATCAAGGTAATTATTAAGATTAACATATTACAACAGAGATGGAGAACGTTTTTAAGGTGGCCACTTTGTACAATGTAAAAGTTTCAGCTCGTTTACTTCACAAAAACCAAAATTTACAAGAATTGAAGAAATACAGATGATCAAAACCTAGACAGAATGGTGAATATCGCACATCAGGTATAGCGTTAAAGTCTGAATCGGGTTGTGGTCTCGTAGCTAGTGTTGCGGACTCAAGGATCAGAGGTCTGAGGGTCAAACCCCGCACTATTCCAACTTGGTTATAATAGTAAGTTATTTATAACTCGTTGAAAATGGCCCCAAAATTAAAATGTCCAAGGAAATCATTAGAACTCTATTTTTTTTTCTTTTTTTAAACTAGCGGTTTGGATTACCTTTCAATTAAATTTATATACACCGACCTGTCCTTCCCATTTCTTAGCGCACTCCGCGCAACAAAAATTCTACGTGTGAGTACCGGTAACAACAATAAAATTGCAGTACTAATTGAACTTTAACAAAGTTAAGTGAAATACAAATATTTTATCAAGCGAGCTGTGCAAGCGTCCAATGAGACCGCCAGCTCCATACAAGCTGTGCCAGCGTCTCACGACCACCAGCTTCACCGGCCAGGTTCCAGCACACATCACGCCTCATCATCGGCCGATTATTGGAGTTGCGCAACCTTCCTTTCCCAACCATAAAGTCCACTCTAAATTTTCCTCCTCCTAGGACGAGGTATTTTCATACCTCGTTAACTCCTAAACACTAGCCAATTGCCATATGGCTTGTTAATGCCTAGACATCCGTATTACCTTCTTTTAAATGTTCTCCATCTTATTGTCACATGTTAATCTTTATTTTATTTACGGTAATCAAAATTTGTCACACACCGCCGCCTTTGGATTCGCAATACTCGTCCCACGGTTCTGCGTCCGAAATGAAGGAAATACCAGAAGAGATGTCGGACGCACACTTCGGAATGGGACGAGGTCCTTCAAGCTTTCCTTACCCGGAGCCTCTTGTACCCCCATCTACCCCTCCCTACATCCTGTATGCCCCCACTCTGGAGACAAATCAACTGGAAATATTTAAATAAACTACCAACTACAGGCGACGCAAGAGAGCACGCGAGAAAACATTCAAATAACAGAAAAAATGTGAATGTTCAAACACAGACAGAATCAAAAAAATAAACCAGCAGCATATTTTAAATCTTCAAATTTTCCTTTTCGTTTCAGTTTTATCAATCGTAAAATAAACAAAAATTGACTAAAGAATCTTAATTCATAAGTGAAACTGATTCGTTGAAATTCATTATATATTATATAATTACATACCTACGTAAATATTGTTTATGGCTGGGTGACACTTATCCATTTAATTTGTTTGATCAATAATCTGTTCCATCACTCTTGCTTCATCGACAAACTAGTAAGAGGATATTTTGTAAAGGTAGTTGAAGTGTTTCTGAGTGTATTTTTTGTAAATCAACAAGTGTGCAATATTTTCTTTTTCAAATTTTATTTTCCGATATTTTAACCAAGACTATGGTTTTTACCTAACGACCTGGTATTAATTACGCCTAGGCGTAGTGGTAAAATTAGTATTAGAATACCATAGTTATTTTACCACTATTATAGGAATGGAAATCCCATCATTATTCTGCCACTATGCCTAGGTGTAACTTTATATCAGGTTTATAAGTAAGGCTCATGATAGAATTATGCCAGCGTAGAAGGGTATTTTATTTTAAAACTTTCAAGTTTTCTAGTGAAAATTTTTGATGAAAGCTCATTTTAATTACAATATTTGAGTTTGTCGAAATGTTCATAGACAAAAGACTGGATTTCCCCCCCTCAATGCTCGATGTTCAAACATAGGCAAAATGGTGAGTGTTACACAGTGTGTAAAGTGGCCACTTAAACCAGCCAATGACAGGTCATAAGCCCTGCAAATGCCTAGACTTCCATATTCGCTTATTTAAGGTATTCTCCGTACCTGTTGTAATTTGTTAATCTCATTGTAATTTATTATAAAAATAAAAGGCGGCAAAAACGATCAAATCGGGCACTGGTTTTTTTAAATTTGTCGATTAAAGTATAAGTCGTCATTAAATTCTTAAATTAATAAAAATTTTCATTGGGAAAAACAACAGATGCTATATGATAGATAATATACATTATTTTAAAATACATACATCGAGTTAAAGCTTTTTACAAATTTAATATAATATTAAATAAGAAAAGAAAAGAATAGTGCAGTAAGAATATTGAGGATTGAAAGGGAAAAATTTTATTAATATAGTTGACCAATCCGAAATTTATTTAATAACATGAACATCCAAATGTACATAAATGAATTACACACTTCCAAATTTTTGAGTCTTTCAAAAAGTTTTTTTTTAAGTCACAAAATAAAGTATTTGAAACGTCGAAATGGGGATAAAGTAAGTTTAATTTAGAACAACTATGATAGATAAATGAGTTTTTTTAATAGAAATTTAACAAAACCTTTAGGCAAACCCTAAGTCAATTATTTTTATTTTGTTATAAATAAAAAAATGTTTGACAAAATTCAACGATTATCAAAGACACCACGTTTCTATATCCTATATAAATTTTTTTGTTTTTTTTCATTTGAAATGTATATGCCTTTCTTTTCAAGTATCATTATAGGGCTTTTAGAGAAATTTATTAAAAATATTGATAAATAAGGTGCACTTTGTTTTGGGGCATAACCATTTAATAAGGGAATGGAATATAATTGTGACGATTAAAAATTAGTCTATTTTAGATAAACACTTTTTTTTGATCTGATGATGAACGAAAAAAGAATAAATGAATGAAATGAATATTTTTGTGAAAAAACGGTATCTTTGGAAAAAAATCCAATTTCAAAAGTGTAGAAACAATAAACAACATAACATTTAAATTGTAGGAAAATCGCATAGTAAAGAACAGATGTTCGACTTAAATGGATTTAAAATAATTGTAAGTACCTACTATAACTTTTTTTTACTGCGCCACAGATCAAGAAACTGCGTAAGTCTGTTCCAGTAGCCGCCCTTTTGATGATAATAATTTTGTGAGTTGGTCCTTCACGTCAACTTCGTACGTGATGGCCAAAGTAAAAGTCTAGATCAAAATACGGTGGCTTATAAGCTTGCGTACATATTTCTATTTAAAATGTTTGTACGTACAAATATTTATAAATTATTCATTAAAAAAAAAAAGATTCATGGAAACTCCAATTATCGGAATTATGAGCACCAGATATCCGGATACACAAAAATTCACATAATTGGATTAATTTTTATGGCAATGTATGAAAAGAAAACCCAAAAATTTATTATAAGATCACTTTTTTAATGCTTTTGAAATAATACAGCTTGCCCACCACATACCACACACCCATCTGAGAACACAAATCTCCTTGGCGGTGCCCACATACACGGAAAATTTGCTTGTTGCCGAACGAGAAAAGCTGTCCGAAGGAGTTCTCTGTAATTTGGTAGAATTAGCATATTTGTGCTGAAAGAAAGTAATCTAGAAACATCTGATATGCACTTCATTGGATTTAAAAAAAAGAGGGTAGTAAATCCTTCGCTGACTGGGATGAAATTGATTAGACATGATCAATATTCCGAAATGATTACAAAACTTTTTAAAAGCCTCGAAATTCTTTTTGAAAGCCACGAGATCTGTGTATTTGACAGGACCTATAACAGGGCTACGGATAGTAGCGAGAAGCCCTATTCGGTAATCGTAGAGAGGGGGAAAAGGACAAGACTGAAATAATACAGCAAATTAGAATCATATTATAAACTTACTTAAACATGGCTGGCGCGCCGGCTTCAGTGCCCTTTTTTTTATTTCTTATTATATTTTGCCATTAACACAGTATAAGATGAAGACGGATTGGCATGGGTTAGTCCAAAGTTTTGACGTTTATTGCAAAATAGAAGAAGGCACATGGAAGTCCAGGTTTATGACCTGTCATTAGCTGGTTTCAGCAGTTATTTTACAACCACATGTCCTAAACCAATTCACGGAATATTAAAAGATCTAAGTTTTATCCACCTGATAACCTTTTTTTTATACACTGCAACTGACAGTCGTCTTTATGTCAGGGTCCAACATTTTATAAAACCTGAGGCCCAACATCGTAAAATGTATACGCTATAAATGATGTCCCATCTCTGTTGCAATAAAAAAAAAAAAATTTTCTTTCAACCATTACCGGAAGTCAAAACCTGTTATTTATTAAATTTTCTAAGAGGAACTTTTGTTTTTATGCTTCAATGTCCAGAATTTGTAGATTAGTCAATTCCTTACACAACTAGGAATTCTTTGAGATAGATCTTCCGGATTTTCGTTGATCTCTTTGCCACTAAAACAGTGTAGGATGAAGATGGATTAGCTCAAAGATTCACATGTTAATTCTATGTTAAAATACATTTTTTGCCATTGTTTTATTGTTCTTGTTTGTCTTTTATAATAATAATAATAATTATCATGGTTCATCAACAAAAATATCAATTACTTTATCTATTACATACACTGTTAGGTGAGGGTTTTCTCAGGATCATGTCCAGTCTGCCTTACTAGGTACAACCTGTTTTAAGGCAGACATTTTAATGCAAAATAAACAATGATATTACAACCTACCACATAATTAACTATATAGTTAATAATAATAATTATGGATAACTTATATAGCGCCATTTTCGTAATATAATTCTTTAGGGGTGCTTTACAAAGTGATTATATAAAGATATAAATTTAATTTTAACTTTTTAATTTAAGAAAAAAATATACTTTTTCATACTACTTTTCTACCACATCCACCACATAAACATAAGAATTTATTCAAATGATTTAGAGAACAAGTGGATTTTAAGTTTCTTCCGAAACATCACTTCACTCTCACAGTTTCGGATTTCTGCTGGGAGAGCATTCCATGCCGTAGGGCCTGCGATCACAAATGCACGTTCGCCGAATTTAGTGCGCTGTTTGCGTAGAGGTATAATAACTTTTCCTTTCGACGTAGATGTAGCTGATCTAAGCGTAAGACGTCTGTCAGCTAGTTCATCTGGAACGCAGAGTTCCCTTAGATATTCTGGAGCAGAGTTGTGCAGTGACTTATACATAAGCCAACAGAGTTTGCATTCCACCCTCTGTGGAAAACGTAGCCACTGCAATTCCCGAAGTAGTGAAGTGATATGACTGAATTTAGAGATTCCAAAAATAGGTCTCGCTGCGGCATTTAATACAGCCTGTAGGCGAGTCATTTTATTCATCGGTAGACCTGCGTAGATACCATTACAATAATCGACTCTAGACACTACAAACGCATTTATTAATTTATTATATAAATAAAACACGAGTTATACTTTAATCCACAAATTTGGAGGATTAAAGTATCACTCATGTTTTATTTATATAATAAATGACAATGAACTTCCATCAAGAAATTTCACTTACAAACTTAAATGTTTAATTTATTAATTGACGGGCGGCATCAACTGGCAAATTATTGAGTATGCATTTAATCTGTCTTAGCTAGTAAATGCATGAACTTATCGTTACACTAATTTGAGCGTCAAGAGAAAGGTCAGAACTAAGGGTGACTCTCAGTAGTTTAACGGTGGGTAAAGCGGTACTCCTTACATCGGGTAGTGCCGTATCCTGAATCAAATTTTGTCGTCTGGCTGAAGCCGTCCATAGTTGTTCCGTTTTAGATGGATTAAGTGTTAGTCTATTTTCAGCCATCCAGTTTTCTATTTTCTAAATGCATCCAGTAATCAAATCAACAAGCACATTTCTCTCGCTCGGTTTACAGTAAAAATAAATCTGCGTATCATTTTATTATACAATATTAATTTCTACTATTTATTATGTAAAATGTTTTTGAGTAAATTTCCGATTTTTCTCATCCTAAACCCAGTAACTAACTTTCCTACATAGTTTTACGTTATTTTTGATCAGGTTCTTGAACATATTTTTTTTTATAAGACTGTTGTAATTAGCTTGTAGTCAGCCTCGTAGTGTAATGGTCAGCAGATTTGCCTACCATGCGAGAGGTCTCGGGGTCGATTCCCGACATGGTTAATATGTTTTTTTTTCAATGTGTTTTACTAGAATATTTCATAGTTCCTGGACTGGTACCTGAAGCGTAAGACTGATCATTTTACCTTTATGCAACAAAAATAACCAAGATACGCTGCAATTGGTGTACCAATAGTTTTCCTTTTTTTTTGTTCTTTTCTTTTCTTCAGTTTCTTGAACACATGTTTTTTTCATATAACTGTTATAATCGTCTTGTAGTCGGTCTTGTAGTATAATGGTCAGCGTGTTTGCCTACTATGCAAGAGGTATCGGGGTTGACTCTTAACATCCCGACACGGTTGGTATGAAATATATATATTTTTTTAAATGTGTTTTATTAGAATATTTCACAGTCCATGGACTGGGTACATGAATTGGTTGTACCAATGCAGTGCCCTATGCACTATTAGATGCGAAACAGAAAATTATTATAATTAAAATATAAATAAATCATTTCCGTAAATTATTTCTCCATAACCCTTGACCTATGTAAGTTAATTTTAAATAATATATTATAATTGGTTTTTAAAAAGGTTTCCGAAATTTGTCCATTTTTGTTTTAATTATGTTCAACTAAATGTATTTTTATCTGATAATCTTCAATTGTATCTATTCTAGAATGAGTTTGTTAACTCGTGGGAATACATGTTTTGTACATTTTTGTATTTTGAAATTTAAAAAATTAATTGGCTTTGGCTGCAAATATAATAAATAAAAAACGAATGACAAATTAATAAATAAAATTATTTTTTAAGCACGATGAACAAATTTTCCATCATGACTACTTTAAAAAATATTAAGGTTATTAAAATGTTTCATACTTTTAGTCTTATGACACCGCGTGCGTAAGTGTACCCATATCCACGCATGCTTTATATTTGGCTTGCGAAGGCGTGCTAGGAATATGGCGGGGGCTGAAATGGGTAGGCGGGGTGGGCGGCTGATTGAAAAACATGAATATCAAAATGTAGGAATGGGTATGAATAAGATCAAAAAATAAACAGCCCGCTCATTTTTATGATGACGTTTCTTTCTATTTTGCATGAATATTATTATTTTCCTGCTCTCTTTATTCACATTACACACGGCATCAAAAGGCTAGCTTTTTTATTTCGTTTTTGCGTTCGGAATGTTTTTTTTTATTTTTAATAAAATATTTCGAAGGCCCAGTTGTTTGACAGAGGCGAATCGTCCATATAATCGATTATGCGCAGCTAACCATTATATTTAACTATAGATAAAAATGTTTTATAGTAGTCTTAATTATAGCAGAGTAAATAAAATAATCTCAACTTATTATAAAGTAACGTCACCATTTATATATTCCTCAAATAATTTATACAAGCATCTAAAAGCGCACCCAGAGCAGAGCAATAAGTGAAAGATGTTAACGAAAAGGCGGACTGTAAATGAAAATCGAATTACATTCAGTTTTGTGATTGGAAAATATTTGAGAAAGGATAGGAGCATGGAATGGATACCTACCTTTAATATGATCTGAATGTTCTTCAATTTCTGGTACTGGATGACAAAATAAACTATAAAATGCGACAATGTTTTCCACAACGCGCGACAATTCCAACCACTTTTTATTCGAATTTATGTGTAGTCAAAAATTTTGTTTCGTTTTTGTTATAAATCCGAATCTTCTTATTTTGAATATCTTTTATCTTAATGTTAGGTAGGTACCATAAGGATGGGTCAAAGGGAAGATGGAAGCGAAAGGTAATTGGCCAGGAATAGTATCGATAAATGCTGTTATTTACTTAACAAATGAACCTGGCCGATTATTGCAGCTTATTTCTCAATACAAAATTCTTACTGTATTTTTACATCCAAAAACCCAGTAGGTATATTTTGATTGCTGAGTTCACTCGCAGATTACAGATATTATTTGGAGAGTAGCATTATGAACATTATTTTCTAAAGACAATTTTCGTTTGATAGTATTCTGTTGACATATGACGCTAGTTTTTTCGTCCGCGTGTCTTAACTAGTAGCGCTGCGTTCGGTGTCGTCAATTTTTGGCACTATTCATTTTTAGTTTAGAAGGAAACGAAGGTGACGGTGGCAGCGGTCACTACGGTCACGGGACATTTATGTTGCAATATTATTGCTAATATGTCTCATGAATATTATTGTTATGTAATGTAATATGTAAAGTTTAATCGATTTATTTTGGCATTAATAAATAGATACATATAAATTTGATATATATATTTTTTTAATTTTTCAGAAATAATGTATGATAATTTCTCCCATTACGTAAAAGAAAAAACATTTTTTGTGTTCATATTGGGGAGTGACGTCTTACAATAATATGTTTATTTTATTTTTAATTAGTAAATATTTTCAGTATTAAATGTAAATTACAAATAAATATACAATGTTTTCAATGAGTGCTAAACGAAAAGGAATTATGAATATGATTTTCTCATTATGCTTATTTTCTGAATTCTTTTTTTTAAAATTTTGCATACATACAATGTTTTAAAATAATTGAGAGTATAATTACATACTTTGCAAAATTATTAATTGTCATTTGTTGGATTATTGGTAATAATTATTTTAATTAAAAATAAATAGGTATTCCGTCTTCTGTTGTCAGCAGGTAAAACTGGAGCTGGAGACATTCAGTTGTTTTTAGACAAAATCGAAGAAAATGAATTCGTCTACCTGCATATAATTTATTGCTTATATGTATGTGTGTACATGCAGGTACAAATTATGAAAAAAAATGTAGCTTTGTGAAGAAAAATAATACGAATAAAAATAATGCCAATACCTAATAATAAATCTGTTTCATTGTACAAGAAAGAGCACGGGAACAGAACTTATAACAAAAGTGGTCGATGTTTGTGTAAAAGAGACAAAATCAATCAGTCGGTTATTGGCAGGGAGTAGGAGTGCACGCTTGTTGACCGGCGTATTTATGAT
The DNA here is from genome assembly GCF_059751315.1 of Micrasema longulum. Lineage (NCBI taxonomy): Eukaryota > Metazoa > Arthropoda > Insecta > Trichoptera > Brachycentridae > Micrasema > Micrasema longulum. Next base: position 427,032 of record NW_028278206.1, read on the forward strand.
TTTTTTATTTATTATCCTATTACCGGCCTAAATTAAACAATATTTTTTTTTAAATTATAGGAAAATAATTATTTAACTCTTTGTTTGTTTTTTTCAAAGGTCTGAATTTCAGAATATTATGTTTTATGCTTAAGGTAAAACGCAAGAAAAATGGGGAAATTATACTAACGAATGTTTTTTTTAATATAGCGCAATAATAAAAGTTAAAAAAAACATAAATTAAATTAAAACTATTATTGGTAAATGTTTTTTTTTTTATAAAATTTACTTAAAAGTTTTATATAAATAAAATATAAATACTTTTCGAGCGGCAGATTACGCCATTTCAAATTTAGACCAAACTTCGGTATCTCGATTCTTATATAAAAACTAAGTAAAAAACAAACAAACCATCACGCCGTTTCCCCGTAGAGGTAGATAGAGAGGATAGAGTGTCATATCACTCTGTCTTTGCATACTGATCTCGCTTCTCTACATGGACTTCCTCATTTTCTGCAACCATCAACATTCGCATCGTAGATTCTTTTAGCCATTCTTTCGCTTTTCACTCGCTTTACATGTCCAAACCAACGCTACACCCCCTTCTTGATTCTGTCGATAATGCATATCTCAGCCTTACACAGTTCATAGATATAACCTAGCTTACATCGTTTTACCACACATGCGCCTGAAGGATCGCATGTCAACAGCATTTAACCTACTTTTATAATTATTTTTCCAATTCCATAGTTAAGTATAAACTAAATTAAAAAAACATATATCGTGTAATATTTTTATAAAAACTAAGTAGTGAACTAAAATTTGTTCTAATGATTTGAAGATAATAAATTATCCGGTATCTACTGCTATGATGGTAATAAAAACTTAAACAAGATATTGAATATTACAACCAAAATTACCTTTAAAAAAAAATACAATTCAATTAAAAAAGGTTTCAACTAATTATTTTTAAAGTAGTACCAAATGCATAACGAGTGGAGGCGTATAAAAAAAAAAAAAAAAAAAAAAAAATGCATAATTTTACGTAGAAATAAAGAAAAATGTCACAAAATTTAGATTTTGCTTCTGTTATTTTAATTTTTAATTAATTATCTTTAAATCATTAGAAAAAAGTATAGTTCAAAACTAAGTCTTAATATGAGAATTGAGATACAAAAGTTAAGTCTAAATTTGAAATGGATTAATCTGCCGGTCAAAAAGTAATTATATTTAAGTTATATAAAACTTTTATGTATAAATCTTTAAAAAAAAAAATGTTTTTATTTGTTTTTTATCATAGCACGTTTTTAAAAAAATGGAAGTGTTTAAATGGCAAAATCGTATGATTTCCTCATTTTTCATGCATTTTACTCGACTACAGCCTTAAAGTAACACGATGTTATATCACCGCTTATAAAGGAATTTTTCATAACAGCCTTTTACGAGTTAAACTACCACTAGTGACAAAACAACCTTCAGAAAAAAAAGGTTTTAAATCATTAAATTTGCAGTTCGATGTGTATCTGTTTGCCTCGTAATGTAGAGTTTGATTTTATAACTCTGTAATTATATAGTGTCTTTTATAGACCATAGATTGTACTTTGCAAACTGAAAACTGATCATCAATTCTTCAAGCCACAAATTTTTGATATTATAATACAGCACCCTATGCACTTATAAGTATGGACAAGAGAATGACGAGGATTTTTCAATGTATTTTTAATTGAAATATACATGTTAACGCTCTATCAACGTTCATAAATATAACGATTTCATTAGAAAATAATTGTGTCAAACACTAAAATTCTGTTGATTCAATAAAACACAAAGAAAAAGCGAAATTTTATTATGAACACATTATGGTTTAATTTTATTTTTACTTTTCATCCATTAACATCTTTGGTTTGGCAAAAAAAAGCTTAAACCGCAAAAATACGGAGGCGGAAGCAACAGGTCTGTTTTCGCGGGAAATTAAAAGAAAAAAAGAGCCTCAGTAATTCGTAATTTGCATATTTTGACAAAGGGTGCTCGTTACGAGGGCAACCCTAACACACCACTCATAAATACTACCTCCTACAATATTAAAAAAATAGAAACATCCTATAAAATGGACGGGCGAATTTAATAATAGCGGGAAGTGTTTGAATTTCAATTAACTTGTGATACAGTGGACATTCATACCTACTATATTACATCATACATAACACATACATTTTTAGCAATTCCTTTTCGGTTATGTTCTGTTTTTTTCTTTTTTTTCGGTCCAAAATTTGGAATGAGCTAACTCTTCGTGTAAGAAATGCATCTTTCCTGTTGTCTTTTAAGAAACGCCTGATGTTTATAACATAACATATCTTGGGTGCAAATTATATGGGTATGCGTTGTTCAAGTACATATTGTCGCAACTTCAACATCATTGTTCAAATAATAAAGAGCTAAAAGTTAATAAAATGGAAATATTTTACATTAGGAAAGCTTTGAAAAATAATGTTCCCTTGATCAATAATCCAACAAACTTCCAATATAGCCCATTTACGATGTTTATTTGTAATGGTCACCTTATACTTGTTAAACTCGCGCCCCTCCCTTCCTCCGCTCCCTCTATTTTCAACTTTTTCTCTCACAACATGAAATATTTTCATTGCCTAATCAGTGCATGCAAGGGCTGCTTATTAAAACCCATGTTGTGTAGGTTTAATATTTTTGTGGAACAACTATGGTGAAGGTGTATAGTGGGTTTTGCATCTTGTTTTAATGGTGTCCTGACGGAAAGACGAATACGTGCCAAAACCGGTAGGCATAGAAAAGTCCTTAAGTGGTTATTTACAAATATTTAATAAAATTTTGAAATATGTTTTTTATTTGAAAAAAATATTACAGCATAATATTTATACATATTTTTAAAATATCTAACGAGTTTTTAAAATAGAGAAAATTAAACATTTAAATAAATTGCCAATCACAGTTAATTTGTTAGGTGCTTTTTCACTGTAATATTTCATAGTGCCTGGACTTAGGTCTAAAGCGTAAGATTGATCACCTTGCGTTCCATTTAACAAAATAATCTATATGCTTAAATTTCCTAAATACACATAAACAGTTTGAATCTGGCTGTGGTCCATTAGAAAGTGTTGTGGACTAACGCATCAGAAGTTCGATGTTCGAACCCCACTCTACCCCAACTTGATTCCCGTTCCCGACCACTGAGTTATTTATAACTTGTTCAAAAAGGCTCTTAAATTAAATATTTAGACGCAAATACTTATTATTTATTAACATACTACAACAGAGATGAAGAACGTTTTACAGAAGGTAAGAAAGAAGTCTAGGCATTTACAGGGCTTATGACCTGTCATTGGCTGGTTTGTTGCCACTTTACAGACTGTGTTATATTCACCATTCTGCCCATATTTGATCATCTATATTCCTTTAATTCTTTCATCTGTTGATGTTTGTGAAGGTTAAGAGCTGAAACCTTTATTTATGCGGGTGATATTCATATAATTGAATTATTTCACCTACATACTAGGCAACGCCTGATTTTTTTTTGTTTTCGATTTCTATACTTCTTCATAGACCAGGTGAATTTATCAACAATATTTTGAATATGTTAAAATTTTTGTAGACAAGGACTGGATTCAACTTCCTGGTGAGCTGTTAATATTAACATATTGCAACAGAGATGGAGAACATTTAAGAGAAGGTACCGTAGAAGGTAAAGTAATAATATGAATCTCACTCGTATGAGTAAAGATTTCAGCTCTTAAACTTCACAAACATCAACAGATGAAAGAATTTATTTAATATAGATGTTCAAATATGAGCAGAAAGGTAAATGTTCCACAGTGTGTAAAGTGGCCACTTAAACCAGCCAATAAAAGGTCATATGCCCTGTAGATGCCTAGACTTCTTTATTACCCTATCTAAAATGTTCTTCATTTCTGTTGCAATATGTTGATATTAACAGCTCCCCAGGGAGTTAAATCCGGTCCTTGTTTTCAAAAATTTAAACAAACTAAAAATATGGTTTACATATTTTCTATTAAACTAAGGTTGTGCATAGGAAAATGGTTATGCTGATAAAATACCGTTAAATTAAAAAATCTTATTTGTGTAATTGAAAATTAAATAAGATCATGAAAAAATCACACTGTTAAGAAAATATAATTTTTTTCATTTAAATTGGTTTTTTTTTCCTAAATGGGATGCGGGTAAACGTGATATTTTTTACTACACCGACATCTGTGCAAAAAACGCCAAAGCTTCCAAGCGAACATTTCTTGTACCACGTAGAACAGGGTAACTATAGCGGGGTGGTAATTTGAAGGAGTAAAACGAGTAACTGGTAGTTATACCACGATTAGCGTTAGCATCGGAAAGTAATGATGATTTTTAATATAATTGCGAATTTAGGTTAAGAATTTTTTAAACTGTGAACTACTCAATAATCTTTAACGACTTAGAAATACATGCATTAGGAATATTTTTGATCCTAGAAAATATGACTACATGTCTGATTATCGTAGGCAACTAAAATGGTTTAAAATTGGGCAGCGGAGAGACTATCACTCCCTCTTACTTCTGTTCACTGTACTTCAATTATTAAAGCACCCATTTAATTCTCATCCGCAATTCCTCTTTCTTCTCTAACTCACATGTGTGGCTCGACTGTGGAATCATCTCCAATAAAATATCAAAGTCATATCATTTTTGCTCAAATAAATTTCTCTTTTGTGACCCCGAGAGTGTTTAATGTCCTAGATTAACATATAAACTACTCCAAAATGAAATTCATTTTCAGAAAAGTGTGCAAGTTTGGATTTTGTCTTAGAGAAGAGATCATGCAAAATTCTACTTCAAGATATGTTATGCATAGATTTATGTTATATTTAGCGTGTTGTCCAGATGTTAATTTATTTGATGTTTTTATAATAATTTTTATTTTTAGTATTTTTTAATAATATGCATGCTTCAACTTTCCATTACGCAAACGAGTGGAGGCGTAAAAGACCCACGGTCGTTAAAACGGTATTCGTGTATTTCATTTTATTTATTATATATACGGCCTGATTCAAAAACATCAGTTTTATGAAAAAACAAATGTACAAGTAACTGAACCAAATAGAACATAAAACTATTTAGCAAAGACAAATAAGGGCAATAAAATAATGGTTTAGAATATATTCACCAACACGATCAACACATAAGACTTCGAGCTAATCCATGCCAATCCATCTGCATCCCTCACTGTGTCAATGGTGAAGAGATATATAAAAAGCCGGAAGATCTATCCTTAAGAATTCCAAGTTGTGTGACATATTTAATAATATATTTTTAATTTTTTATTATTATTAAAAAAACAACAGCGATTTTAACAACAAAAAAAACAATATTCACAAATAAACCTAAATTGTAGGTCATTCATAGTTTTCTAAATATTATAAATACAATTCCGAAAAATAAGAAAAAAGCGTACATTTGAAAAGTCATTCCGTATCATTTCACTCGTAATTTTTTAAAATTATTACAATTATTATTATTAGTAATAATGAAATAAAAAAAGCAGATTTTAACTTCTAGAGACACTGTTGGGAACATGAGACCAAATTGATTGCATCAGAGATGGGACATCACTGTGAATAAATCATTGTTACGTAAGAGATAGCTGATTTTTTAAAGGAATGACAGTTTTTAAATCAAAAGAAACATAATAGACGTTACCTGGCAAAATCTTTGGTTAAAACCTTGACATGTCACAAAGTAAATGTGATAACCTCAATTACTTACTTCCAAGAGGGTAAATTACAGCCCTTGTCTACAAACATTTGGAAAAATTCAAAATATTATTGATAAAACCAATTAGCATAGAATGTTGGGGAAATAATTAATTCGAATGAATCTTAGAATAATGGTTTAAGCTCTTTGACTTCACAAAAATTAACAGATGGAAGAATTGTTGAAATAAATATGTTAAACTCGGCATAATTAAACCTTTTTTACACTATGTTGTGAATAAACCTTCTTTGTTGGATGAACATTCATAATTAAAAATACATGATTTATACTTTTATATTTCCTTATATTTTTATTTTGTGCACGGATGCAATGTACATTTTATTATTGGAATATGTGTTTATTTTTTATAAAAAATTAAAAAAATATGTAAATAATCAATAATTTATGAAGCTCTGTAAAAAAGAAACATTAAAAAATAAAAATAAAATAATAATTTGAAATTAAGTGAGTTTCAAATAAAACATACTTTTTCGGAAAGAATTTACGTAGATACAATTGAAAAATTTCTCTGAGGTGAGGCACCCCAACGCATTTTGAACCCACGTATTTCAGCCCACACGCAAAGCACTACTAAAACAAAGCAAGCTATCGATACGTCGATCTTTTTACTCCAGCTACTGAAAGGTAGAAGATGCGACGTTTTCAGTTCTATAGGTAATGAGCATTTAATAATCTGCAGGATGTCTCGTACCCAGGATCACTGACTTCGGGTTAAACATAGACAGAATGGTGAATATTACAATGTGAAAAGTAGCAACTTAAATTAAAGATAAATTACGCGTCATATAATTATATCTCCTTCTTACGTGTGAATTATATTTATTTTAGATCTTTATTTCGAATTGTTTAACGCAACACAATATGTATTAAGTACTCGCAAAGTTTTGTTCACTAGAAAGGAAAAAGGTACAGGCCACTGCAGCTTGATCAAACACCTTGCTAGAATGAGCCTTTCCGAAACTTACATACGTAGGTTCTGAAGTGCAGATGAGGAAACACCATAAACATTATGTGTGAATGTGATGCTTTACATCAGAAAAGGAGCCTCATCCTCAAAGGACCACTAGTTAAACTTGATGGTATTAAAGAGCTCGACCCCTACCTAATTATCCGATACTTTATGGATCTGAGCTTGAGGGTGAGATTTAGCAAAATTGTAAGCTCTCGCCTTCCACACAATAGCCAGGCTCTTTAAATACCTGGGCTTAGAGAGCGAGACCCTTCACAATAGATTTTTACAGGTTGTCGTGACGTCAAGAGCTTGCTTAGCACTGATCCCTACCTTTCGGCATAAGAATTTGTTAAGTATGAAATGCGGTTGTTAAGGCAATAACATATATATTTTATTTGAGCGTTTTTAATCCGCGTATTATCCGACAAAAATTCAGAATGCATGCATTAAATAATGTCATTTAACACACTATGCTATTTCACTTAGCGTGCTAATGTAAAAAAATAGCTAGTAGAAGAAGAGGGGAAGGATGTGTGCACTGTCACAAGGTCCCTGCACATGATTAATGTCTCCGATGCAGTTCTTGTTTTTCCTTGATCCTTTTATTAAAGCGCTTCCGTGTAGTATCCACTGTCTCAGATATATTGTATTTTCGGATTATTTATGACCTTTGATGGGTTACAGCCGTTAAATTGAAATAAATACGTTTGGCGTATAACTTATCGATCATTTGATCTTTAAGTTAGTAAAAAAGTTATTATACAATCCCAGAAAAAAATAATTAAAAAATACTCTTAATGCATTTTTTTAAATCACTTTAAAGCAGTTAAATTTTCACTGCAATTCAATCAAACTTCAGAAATATTTTGAAAAGTTGGAGCCTCCTGTCTCCATACAAATGGGTCACGGCGCACAATACATTAGTTTATTTGTCAGTTCAGATACACGTTGCGTCGGTTTGAGTTATAATTTTTTTAAAAACGTAAGGCGGGATGTGAACCTGTGTAAATACGTAAAATACGTCTCGTCAGCGGCCGGCTTGTTTGTGTCCGAGGCCTTAAAGCACATCAAATTTCTAGACTTGCGTTGGCATTTGTTTTGTGACGTACGTGTGTTATGTAAGGTTTCTCCCACAAGAGCTTTATTTTCCGTTCAAGTTATATTAATATTGTGAGAGTAAATAATAAGCAGAGATTATTTTCTGTGGGTAGGCCCTAACCCCCTAGTTCCACTTTCGTTACACTTCAATCCCTAGCCAATATTCGCCAATCTTCGATATAAAAGATTTATTATAGATATTATTACATTTTTTTATTTCAAAGGAGAATTGCATTTGCTATTACCTATATCGAAAAAAATATTCTTGTAAACATCATCATCACTATCACTCCCTTTTCGCACCGAATGGTGCATAAGGGACTGCATTGGTACACCAGCCGCAGCGTAAATTGATCATTTTTGTACATAAATGTAAAATGATCAGTCTCACGCTTCAGGTGCCAATCCATGGACTACGAAATATTCTTGTATAAAACCACGTTTTAAAATAAAGATTTAATAATTTTAGTCGTTTTAGTAACTAATCACACCCAATTATTATGTCTCCCGGTTTCGAGACGTACCGTGAAAGCGCATTTTAGTATTTGCATGTTGGTGTAGTTAGTGTCCTGACGAAGTGACGAGTACGTCTCGAAACTAGTAGACGCAAAAGGTGGTTTAATACTTATATTTACTAACGTTGATTAAAATGTTTGACCACAAAGTGAATGCTTTGCATATGAAAAATACTTCATGTCAACCATGTCGGGAATCGAACCCGAGACCTCTTTCCACTAAACCACGAGGCCGAAAAAATAATAAATACAAATATTTCAAATTAAAATTCGCTTTGCTTGGTGATATTGATGAGATAATAGAAAAAACACAAAAAAAATTTAGATTGTGTATATTTTTTTTCCATGTGTATACATTTTAGGACAACTTTTTGGACGGCCTCCATGGTGTAATGGTTGCGACATTTGTCATCATCTGGGTTTTTTGTGCAGTAATTTACCACTGTTATTGAGCCTCTGATCTTTGTTGTGAAAGAAAAAAATGAATAATAAATAAATTAAGAATATTAGAGACACTGCTTCTACATAGGACAAAAACTTCATTATGTAATGCCAGAACCATGAAAATGTTGTAAGAGCCACAAGCTTAAGAAGTGAATGACTATTTTTCTCAGTGAAATTGATCGCACAGAGTCTGGAGGGTTGATGGTGGCTGTTAGATGGCCAACACATGTTCTTATTTGAATAGTAATAATATATTTTTAGTTTTTTATTGATTGATTTTTTGAAGATCCATGAAGATGTAAGTAATGATACTTTTTACTCTGTTTTTACTATACAAATACACATTTTTTTATTTTTCATATCTACTACTTTGTTTTTTTTATGTTTTTCATTTTTTAACATGATTTTGCCATACATTAACATAATTTTTTTTTGCATCGTCTTTTTCTAAGTTTCTTGCTATGTTCCAGGGTGGTTACACCTAGCGAGTCAACGGCGAAGCTCTTCTTTACCAGTTCCGCTAAGTCCCTTTCACCCTGGCCGTCTGGGGGTAATTCAAAGGCGGGGTGTACAGCCCCGCCGTAGGTGACGGCTCCTAGGGCCGTCTCGATGGTCAGCCGCCCGTCCTCTTGTAGGACTGGCGGGCCTGTAGATACCATTAGGGTGGCGTAATCAAGACCGATTAACATCTTCGGCTTGATGCCTGGCCCGTGTGTCTTGGTGCTCTTTCGGTTGCGGTGCGGCAGATCTATGACCCGCACCGTCTGTGCCTGGACACCAAATTCCTTGTTTCCTTTAACGAGGATTACGGATACACGCTGTGATTGTAGCGTGTCCGTGTTCCCACTGGCACCGATGAGTCTCAACTCCTCGCAGGCCCCGGTGGCGCCCACTGCACGGGCGACATCCTCCTCGAGGAGAGTTACCGATGAACCCTCGTCTAGTAGTGCGTGGATCTCCATTGACCCACGCGGGCCCTTCAAGGTTACTGGCACTACCTTGAAGGTCACTGGGACTTCCGATCGCCTTGTCAATAAGACTTGCTCGTTCGGCGTACTGTCCCCTCTCTCGCGGTGTAGTGACCGATGATGCCGCCCGTGGCACTCGTCGCACTTCGCCGCTTCACAGGTGGTCGTTTTGTGTCCCGGTTCCAGGCATCCGTAGCACACGAACTTGGCACGCACAATTGTCCACCTCTCCTCTACCGTTTTCCGGAGAAACTTCCGGCATTGTCCGAATGCGTGTCCATTCATGTCGCAGAACAGGCATTTTTTGTCCTGAGTGAGAAACACGTGCCTTTCTTGGGTACGCCTTTTCTCCACTCGGGCGGGTTCCGTGCTGATCCCGATGCAACCCGCATTCGGTATTGCACCGGTCAGTCTCGCTAGCCACAGTGCCAGATCCCTGGGGGTAGCTTTTCTCTCGGTATCCGCTCGTGACATAATCCACATCATCCTCTCGACTCGTGGCAGCTTCTGAGTCATCTCGGACAGAAGCTTCGGGGAGGAGAGGTGGCTTCCATCGAGGCCTTCTACGGTCGATACGACGTTTCTTATCGCGACCGCGTAGTCCGTCAGGGCCTCCAGGGATGCGTTGTCGGCCAGTTTAGGGAGTTTTCTTATCCGCTCCAGTACTCTGTCCACGACGATCTCCGGGTGTCCAAAGGCGGCCTCTAACATCTTCACAATGTCCGGCACATTTCGGGGATCTACCAGCAAAGACGACACTGTGGCCTTGGCCCGTCCTGTGAGGGCTCGTTGCAGACGGAGAATGTTCTCCGCGTTTGTAAGGGAGCACATCTGTGTCGATTGATCAAATTGCGCCTTAAATATTCGCCATTCTAGCGGGTCGCCGGAGAATTGCGGCAGATCCCTAGCGCCGGTTTGCCTCGCCATAAACGTGTGCCACTCCGGCGGCTGTCTGTATTTCGTCACAGGCTCGCCAGTGGCACCTGGCGGCATGTATTCCGTGGGTAGCCCCTGTTGTACCCACGCGCTCACTGGGTCACGAAACTCGTAGCCCCCCAGTGGTATAGTACGTGCCGCTACGGGCTCGCCTGGCCCGGCGGCGTAGCGTACGTCGGCGTCCTCCCTTCGGCTGTGTGCAGGTGGCGCCTCATTGTTCCGATGCCGCTCATTGTAGCGGCCTTGTAAATGTGCGTTTGTCGCTCCGGCGTAGGCCGGCTCAGCGGCGTAGCGTGTGTTGGCGGGCTCCTTCGTCCTGGAGTCCGTCTCTGCGACCGGGTGCCTCCGTGGCACCCCGTCTCTCACCCGGCCGCTGTCGTAGTGGCTCGGCGGAAATGTGTACGCCGCTCCGGTGTCCTCCGGATCAGCGGCGTAGCGTGTGTTGGCGGCCTCCTTCGTCCTGGAGTCCGTCTCTGCGACCGGGTGCCTCCGTGGCACCCCGTCTCTCACCCGGCCGCTGTCATAGTGGCTCGGCGGAAATGTGTACGCCGCTCCGGTGTCCTCCGGATCAGCGGCGTAGCGTGCGGTGGCGGCCTCCCTTGCTCTGAAGGCTGCTTCCGTGTCGGCGACAGGGCGCTTCCATGCGGCCCCGTCTCTCACCCGGCCGCTGTCGTAGTGGCTCGGTGGATGGATGTACGCCGCTCCGGTGTCCTCCGGATCAGCGGCGTAGCGTGTGGTGTGGCGTGCGGCGGCGGCCTCCCTTGTGCTGAAGGCTGCTTCCGCGTCGGTGACAGGGCGCTTCCAAGCGGCCCTGTTTTTCGCCCGGCTGCTGTCGTAGTGGCTCGGCTGCTGGATGTACGCCGCTCCGGTATCCTCCGGATCAGCGGCGTAGCGTGCGGCGTGGCGTGCGGCGGCAGCCTCCCTCGTACTGAGGGCTGCGTCGGTCCTAGACGCGTCCGACGTCAGCGGCAGCGGCTTGTGAGCTGGAGACTACTGGCGACGATCCTTAGCTCCGAAGGACCAAATGTAACGTACGCGTTACCACGATGAAAGTTTCGCCGGTTCGTCACCCGCGTCTGCCGCAGTCAAGCTTCCCGGCGTAAGTGGGAAGCCGCCCTCCCAGACAGAGCCAAAGACAAAGTCGGAAGGTAGGAGCACAGCTGCGCCGACCGCAAGTCAACCTCAATAGCCCTGAAAAGGACTTTCCACCCGGTCCAAGTGGTGCAGAGAGGCGAAGGCAGTCAGCAGGCAGAGCGGAGCGAAGAGCGAAGTGCAGGAAGGCGAACAGGGCGGAGAACGGAATAAAACACGTGTGAACTGTTCAGAGTTAGGAACTCAACTGATTTAATATTTCCAATTGACCGCCTTATAAAGCGGTGCGCGTCGGGCTCCGTGAGTCGGCCATCCCACCCGCGCCGGCTGCCTCGGAGTGGTGGGGGTAATCTTTCCCCGCCACCCGCTACATGCCGCCGGCCGCAGGTGGCGTAAATACGGGCGCTCAATGCCCGTACGGGCCATTTCGTCGGCAGCCGCGACGCGCGCAACATGACATTTACATAATATATTTTTATACATTTTATTCATTTTAACCTAGCTATTTTTCTCCGGTAATACTGAGGCCAGGCTCGAAAGTGACCATTTTATCTTTATTGAGAGCCCAGCCATCAGTTCTATACATTTACCGGGGATCCTTTCTAGTTATTGTATTATTTTAAATTATTCGACTTTTACGCGTCCGGAACAATTGTATTCGCTTTAGGTTATATGTATTATTTTGTTTGATAATAGGCCTGCAAAACGGAATTCAAAGTAGAATGTCAGCATTTTTGGGACCTCATTTTGTTCGCGTTCGATCGAGAGAATAGAGCAAACAAATAAAACATCATTTGGTCGCCAAATGAAACTACGTATTCCTTAATGATAGAGAGGGTACAGAAAAAATTTCTGCGTTATCTGTATCTCAGGGAGTATGGATTTTCCCGACTGACTTCTTACTAGGAATCCTGGGCAACCAATCATATCATGGTTGGGAAGAAGGGTGTTCAATTCATTTGGGTGTTCACTTTTTTCAACCCATTGGTGGTCGCATACATAATTCTGATATTCTGAATTAATTCGGTCTATTTGTCCCTGATTATTATCTTCGACATAGGTAACACAAGTTGTTCTATCTACCACGATGCAGAACCAACCTGCAAATGGTTTTACCGGTAGGTAGAGCAATTGTGTTATTCAATCGTATCGCCTCGGATGTCGATATATTTCATGACAGTGGGGTTACTCTTAGGAGGGCAATTTCAAAATTGTGATATGTATGTCAATTTTACATGACAATTAACTTTTTTTTTCTCTTTTCTATTTAATAAATCTGATTTGTATACGAGTATTTTGTAATGTGTTGAGTATTAATTGGATACTCTGTAATGTTTGTAATGTAACTCAAAATCAATAAATGAAATAAAATACAAAAGAAAAATACGGTATTGACTATTTTTTTGTAAAATAATCTAGGAAAATTATCGCGCCAATATTAAATAAGAACGCATTTCTCGAAAACTGTCATGAAAGTTTCTTTAATAAACAATTTTTCTGGGTATGAATTATAACATAAGTTATGTGAGTTTTTTTTTATTGAGGAAAAGAATTAAACAAATTACGACAAATCAGTAACTAATGTATTATACTTTTTCCTAACTATTTGTTTCATTCTTTTATAAAAAATAATGCTTTATTCGAATAACAAACAGCTTTATTTATCTTCTATATAAAACAAAACAAATTACAAATGAGCCAATTACAGATTTTAACAAGTAGCACCACAATAGGTATTATCATTCATAAGCATTAAGAGTGGCACGATCAGGTTAACAAAGTTAGTCGTAAACTTTATAGCAGTTTGCACTCACTTAAAAGATTACAGAATTTCTTGCCAATTAATGTTAAGCAAACATTAGTCCAGAGCTTACTTCTTCCACTCCTTGACTACGCGGATGTATGTTATCCAGATGCTAACTCTGAATTGCTTGATAAGTTAGAACGATTGCAGAATATTTGTATTCGTTATATCTTTAATCTTCGCAAATTTGACCATATAACCGAGTATCGCACGCAACTACACTGGCTCAGTATCAGGCATAGAAGAAACATTCACATTCTATCACTTCTTCACAATATTCTAAATAATCCCACTTCGCCTGTTTATCTGAGAGAGCTCATCCAACCTCTTTCACAACACGGACTATCTCTTCGTTCTAGTAACGAGAGAACCCTTTTAATACCCTGTCATTGCTCTAACTTTTTTGCCTCCTCTTTCACAGTAGAAGGCGCTCGATTGTGGAATAATCTACCCACTAATGTTAGAGACGCCCCTTCTTTATTTACATTTAAGTCAAGATTGAAATGTCACTGTCTAAATATTTAAATTGTTCCTTTATCCTTCTTCTTTCCTTCCCATCCCCTCTCCTCTCTTCATAGTAAAGTGTTTTTTTTTTTTTATACATATATTTATTTTTGTTAATCTTTGCTTTTAATTTTTGTATAAAATTGTAAGATTCCATGTCCATATGTCCATGTATTTATAATTTTCTCAAACTGAACGGTTTGGGTAGGTAGGAAGAAATTGCCTTAAGGCAATATGCCCGCCCTTGTATGTATATTTATTGTATATGTATATAAAGTGTCAAATAAATAAATAAATAAGTAGGTTAAAAAATATTATCAAACATAAAATGAACAGTGGTCTCATGTAAATGCAAAAGAAAAGAAAAAACACTACGAATTATTTCAAAGGAAACGCTGCACGTCATTACGATTATTTGCAAATAATTTTTTATTTAATAAATGTGTTATTACATCGAAATTATTATAAGTTCGCCATAAATATGAATTCTAATTATAATGAGATGAAACAAGAGAAATTCGAAGAAGAAGGTTATTCCTAAGAACTTTTGGAAAAACATAAATAGAAAGTTTACAAAGCATCTCGTGGTGTAATGGTCAGCGCATTTGCCTACCACGCAAGAGGTATCGGGTTCGATTCCTGATATGGTTGATATGAAATATTATTTAAAAGGGTATTTTTACACTAGAATATTTCATAGTCCCTAGACTGGTACATGAAGCGTAAGACTGATTACCTTATTTATTTATTTATTTTATTAGGTAAACAAACAGTATGTACACATATATTGCCGATTTCTTTGTATATTAGAGTAAGAAACTCATGCACACACCAAAAAAATTGTTTACACTTAATACAATAATTTAAATTATGTTCAATATAATAAATGTAAAAGAAACGAAATGAAAAAAATATTTATATAATAATAATGTTAAATGTCTGCTTCTCTCAAAATTTCTATAATTTTTGACCTAAATTTACATACATTGTCACAAAAAGTATCAGCCTCAGTAAATATATTTTTATATTGGTCGCATATTCTAGGTATTGTAGATTGTTTAAAATAGTTTGTTGACGCGTTTTCAGTGTAAAACGAAAGATTTTGTCTTGTCGGTCTAGATGGCACACGGAATGGAAGTTATCTTCATCAACTTATCTTCACTTATCATTCATGTAACAAAAATGATCAAGATACGTTGCGATTTGTATACGAATACAGTGCCTTATGCACTATTAGGTGCGGAAAGGGAATGGTAATGATAATTACGAAGTATCTTACAACAAATGAGTATATAATGTATTCTCAACCCTGAAATTACCTCCCCCCATAATGTATTGCATTGGTAATTTTTTTTTTTTTAATCGCAAATTTTGGTACTTTGCTGATCATGCCATTTACATCATAAACATGTAGATCCCAACAAATAACCGAAGCATTACATCTCACAAGTTTTCGGACTTATTTACTGTTCCAGTAAGACGCAATGCGAAATCTCCCCCAAAAATAAGAACATCCCTTGTATCAAGATTCTTTCTCTTAGTCAAGAAAAGATTTTGAGAGCTATCCGGCTACTTAGTATTCTAGGGCACACGCGAATACCAAACCAAAATCCATCTCGCTTTTCGCTTTTCAAATTATGATTAATAACACCGTCTCACTGCGACCTCTCTTCCCCGATAGTCTCTCCCACTCGCGCTGCCGCGAAATTGCACAACGAGCTGTTGCCGTTTCTTCGTACGACGGGGAGAGGTCTGGAATAACACGCGTCAAAGTTGTTTATAATAATAAAAATAATTCACGGATCAGAATGAAATTATTGTAATGGTGTGGTCTAAAGAGTGCTAAGGGTGAGGCTCAATTATTTAGGACGTGATTTTCCGAAGCTTCTTTGTGCCACAAGATAAGCTATGTAGAAATTCTCTTTGGACGGAAAAATAAGGAGATGTTTTTGTGTGCAAGAAGATCCAACTCGCTTATTGATTAACTTAAATAAATTAATTAATCATTAAAAATTTAAATCATCGTTCATTATTATTTGCAGTTTTTTTAGGATAATGTAAAGGAAAGCGATGATTATATTTTATTGATATGATCAACGAAATGATTTAAAAAAAACTTAATTTTTCTAAGGAGAGATTAAGGGTCCCCCAGAGTGGCATATTTTTTTCCGATAACTTTTTTGTTAACCATCATATTAATTAAGTTTTTTTTATATAATCTTACCCCATTATGTAACAAATGTATAAAAAATATTTAAATATATTTTTGCTGAATTCTTTTAATGACAACACTTGTCTTTGCTTTTCCGTACAAATATCAAAAATTACAATTTATCGCTCTACAGTTTAAGAATCTTTGTTACGTTGGTCAATTTGCGCATGTGCTTCTTGCTGTTTGGTCTTTTATTTCCACCAACGACCACAAAAATCTGGATTTCGTGCGTTAGATTTTACATGCAACCCCATCCCATCTCCCCACTTTACTTTCCCAATAACGGATTGCTGACTTAGATCTGTGTTACTCAATGTTTAGCGGGGAAAGAAAAAAAAAAAAAAATTATACATTTCGCAGAAAACTCGAAATATTATAACACTGTTTTATAAACACTACCATGACGATCACAATGACTAATATTTTTTTATGTCGTATTTTTAGTACGTCTCTTAAAAACTCGCGGATTTTTTTTACGCTTAGGCTCAGAAAGGTTAATCTCATGTCATCTTCACAGTATAAACACTCCATAAAAAATGTCCCGTCATTTTAAATTTTAATAACTTTATTATCACATCGGTAATTAGAACGAGATCAGTTGTCATTGAATTATTCATACAAAATTTCTAATGAAATGTTCTGTCAAATTTAAAAAGTTTAATGAAATTATTTGACTTTTGTTTTTTATATCAGGTATCTTATTGTAAAAAATATGCTGAATAGAAATCCTAATGGGTAAAGGAACATGATAATAAGCCTCTCTCCCCTTCCCCGGTGGTAGCGCTTCGCCCCCGCCCAACATCTGTAGAGTGATTGAAATCCAATCCGGAATACCAATGAGACAATTATTATTAGGACTGAGTTTTGTCATTACCGCTGTGAGACAAATTTGAGGATGTCGGGAGATTTTAATAAAAGTTTTAACATATTTTCATCCGTAAGCCGAAATGAAATGTCAAAATACTGACAGTGATAAAATGATCGCACCTGTTGTGAAAAATGATAGCACTTCTATTTTATACAACATGGTGTGAAAAAAGTATAAAATGAGTTGAAGATTTTTTCACTGCAGGTAATAATTTATTGTTAATGGCCATGACCAGAATACCGCGTTTGAGTTTACAAATAATGATATGCAAATTTTAATAAATTAGTTCGAGAATAATTTACTCTAATTTTACACTTCCAATACTTTTTTTTTTTTTTTATATATGAAGTTGCATTATTCAATACCTTGCTTGCAATGTACAAGGTTAATATACACTTCAAAGCGACAGCCATTAACTTGTTTACTTAAAAATATTTACTTTACTGAAAAACTTTATTTCGTCACTTTATAAAAGGATCAGTAAGATGTCTCGGCTGTGACCTGTTTCAAGAGGTAAGGACAGAAAACTCGTCAGAAGAAGGCGGACCGTTGCCATTCGTCAACAGATCCTCCGATCCACCTGAACAGTGTTTGGCATTTGGTGTCCTGCTATCATTGATACCTTTTATTGCCTTCACTACATCTGTCATGTATAATGATACCTCTCTTGACAAGTCCCTGTGACTAATCACTACATGCACGTCGTGTAAATCCTCATTTAGACTTCTGCATCGCGCCTCCAGTTGCATTCTCTGCAGACTAAAAAAGGGGCAATGCATCAATAGATGGGAGACATCTTGGAGAGTAACATCATCGCATGGGCAAGTGTTGATCTCAGATATTTTGAATCTGTGTAAATAACTCATAAATCCGCCATGTCCTGTCAGGATTTGTGTGAGTTCGTATCCTGCACGCTGCAGTTTCCTAAATTCAAAAGCATGGTAAATAGATGGAAAAAACATTTTTGTTACCTTTCCTGTGGGTTCTGCTAAATAGCGATCATTCCAGAGCTGTAAAGTTCTGCTTCTTATTTTTCTCTTAGCAAAACTTATTGGGAAGTCAGCAAAATCAGGAACTGTTTTTTTTAATGTTGCTTCTCGATACTACATTCAATTTCCCCTTAAAATAGCATTCAAAATAAAATTAATTATGCACGCGTATTCACAATAACAAATGACTGATGAGGAATAAGAAGAATAGATGTCAAAATATGAAATTTTGTTTACTCTTGTGTCGCTGTGATGTCACACTAGTCGACACACTAGGACACAAGACTGGATATATCTCTCTTATTTTTTAAAATGATGAATTCGTATTTTTTGTAATCTTCAAATGGACATTTTCACACCGGATTTGGAAAGTGAATTTTGTACAACTATGCTGGATGTTAATACAAAAAAATATTTATCCTCGCTACGAGAAAAAAGAGTGTCCGCTAATTCAGTAACACATATGTATAAGAAAGAGCACGAAGATAGAACTCATCACAAGGAAGACAGAAACGCTGTTCTATGGCAGGTGTTAGTGTGAAAGAGACAAAAACAAAACTAAGTAAAGTGTAAAATAGATTCAGATTTCAGCCGGTTGATAACAGTGATGGGAAACGCACGCGCGTAATCTGAGCGGCGTATTTATGATTATTAATTTATTTTACTATAACAGGGCTAAATTATATGTTTATTTGCAGAAATAATGGAAAAGGGGTTATTAAACAGTATGTCTCCATGTTTTTTTTTTAATTTTTTGAATTTGAACTCTAAATTATTCCGTCTTTTACTAGTGGTAACACGATGTTACATCACCGCGCGCAAAGGGATTATTTATCACAGTCTTTTAAGAGTTAAAGAAAAGTTTTAAGTTTTTAAAACATTAAACCTAAGACATTAAAATTAAGGAATCTGCTAAACTCTAATGCGGCCGTGGTGTAACACAAGTCTACCTAGGATATAAGACCTTATATATCTCATTTATTGTTTCAGCATTTATTTTGTGGAAAAACATTTTAAATTTATTTCAAATAAAAAACATTGTTATTTTTACCACATAAGAGTTTAATATGATACTACTACTAGTTTCAGTTATTCTGAATAAACCCATATTTATGTGTAAATATAAACTCAGTTTATCAGTAAATGAGCTTCAAAATATGATGTCTTCGCTTGAAAAAATACAACATATTTATATTTATGTTGATTTTATACCTTTTGTAAATAATACCTTTTGTAAATTTTAATAGATTTTAAGACAGTTTAGATTAAGTGTTATACATTATCATTATTGCTTATCTGTTTGGGCTTACATGGGCCTGTTGATTAGTTTTTAAAAAAAAACATCAAAAAAACAAAATCACATCTCGTAAAGAAATTTTGGTAGCACAGATTTTAAAGAGTTAAAAATGATTTTTGATAAATAAAATACATTAAATAAATAAAAAAAACAAACGATTATTTTTAATTTTTTTTTTACTTTAGTAAGCTTAACAAACTGAACGGTTTGTGTGAAATCATTAAAATTAATTCAATAATCCGATGGGTTATAGAATACGACTGTTCCTTTGTCAAAGCTGAATATTAATTCTTATCTTTTTTAAAGAAACGGTTTTATCCTGAACCAGTCTAACATAAGCAAAACCCATCAAATAATTGGTCAAAAAACTCAATTTAAAATTAAAATAGCCAATTAACAGATTTATGAGAGCCCTAATATATCGGCATTAATGATATGTAATACAATGGATTAACTTAACCTAAACAATCATAGAATCTATTTATACGATGACATGATCTAGGCAGACATAGAAAGTGTCTGTCATCATCTCAAATCAGGAGTGATAACACCGCTTACTTCATAAATGCATGCTTTTGTTGTAGGAATACAAAATCAAATTGGAAAAACTAAATCAAACTGCGGAACTGCCTAGATGAATTGGGTTAAGTTGGGCTGCCTTTGAAAAGCTGAAACACGTTTTCAGAAATGAGAAAATTCCAAACAATCTGATGGCCAAAGTTAACAACTCTCGTATTCTGCCGGTGACAACATACGATCTTGAAACCATGTCAGAATTGTTCACAGAAGTAGTGCACTCAGCGGCCCATGGAAAGACACATGTTGGGCGTCTTTTTAAGAGACCGAATGAAGAGATAAAGATGACCAATATCGCAAAAAGAATGAGAAGACAAAAATGGCAGTGGGCGGGTTATGTGGTGAGACAAGAAGTTGATAGGTGGACCTCCGAATACTAAAATGGAGACCATACGAAAATAAAAGGAAAGTCGGGAGACCTCAGAGAAGATGGACTGACGATATCGTCGAACTCGTGGAACATGGACGGAAACAGAGTGCCCAGGACAGAAAAATATGGAAAAATTGAAAAAGGCCTACATCCAGCAGTGGAAAGAAACCGCCTTATAAGAAGAATAAGAAAATGTCTTCGTAGATTTATAGATACATGGACATTTTCCTATTTGTCATACCGTACTATGAGATCGCAAAAACGGGGCTTCAAATCGTCAATGAAAACTCTCACTTATATTGGCTAGACCTTTAATCGTGACATCCAACAGTATAATATACGACAGTATAATATAAGTCCAAATATTCACGTACCTAGATCACGCAAGACAAGGTATAGTCTAAGGTCTCTTGGGTCTCTCAGATCTCCTTGTGCCTTGCTTGTAGTGAGTACAACAAGCTACAAGGGTCCTATTGAATATCAAAAAATGACAATATGAATCGAAAATATTACCACTTTAGGAGTTTCGTGGAAGGTAAAATGAAGCTTTAAGTTTTTGTTTTAGTTTTATATTTCTGACTATATAAATATTTATTATAAATTATTTTTTTATCATTGTATTATATACTTAACCTCTTATATTATTTCTGTTTTATGTATATATTACTTCTTGTTACTATATTATTTCTAACTAACTTCTGGGAGTACGAAAAAATGTGTGATTGAATAAAAAAATTCAAAGGGCAGATTGTTTTTTTAAGAAAGACAAATAAGGAGAATATTGAACAAGGATCACGACATACTTTACGAAAATTAACAACAAAAAAATGGATAAATGTTTACGTATAAACATGAGCAAAATAATTAAGAATGTTATAAAGCTGTAAAGTTATTACCAAAAGCGGATGATATATCAAAAACAGCGTTAAAATTTTCGTTGTATTTGTTAGGGTATCTTTTTTTAGTTAATATAAAACAAATGTAGGATATTAGTTCGTCACCAGCCCTAGACACTTCATCCATCTTTTTGAGGATGATGAGAAATGGAAACCCGTTTTAATGGTAAGACAGAATTACAATAAATTATTATGCAGTGTCATGAATCGGGTAGGCAAGAGTAAGGGGAAGTGCGTAGAATAGGGGTAGCAGGGTTGACAGAGAACTGCTTTTCTTACGAAAAAAAACATAATTAATTTAATTTATTCAATTACTTGCTGATTAATATTCATAAAATTAGTTTTCGGGAAAAATGTGGTTTTCTTAAACACGCAACCTTGATGTCGTTTATAAACTGAAAAACAAATTTCTTGTTTTATTGAACCATGTAATGTTGTTAATAAGTGCTGGGCATTATTAACGAAAACGAAGGTGATCTCAGTAGCGTAATGGCTAAAACGCTTGTCTCATGCACGGAGGATTCCGGGTTCGATTCCCGGTTAGATCCCAAAAAAATATTGTGTCTTTTTTCAAGCCCGGTTGTTTGAAACTGTAATTCACGACTGTAATTGGACCGGACCTCTTGGTCTGCTGTGGTGCAAAAAATACAAAAGAAATTAATGAAAAATAACGAATTGGGTCGGTTAACAATACATTAATTAACTGTTTAATGTTTTTCGTTTTCTTATTTAAATTTAATCAATTTTAGATGAATATAATATATTTTTTTAAAGTCACGAACAAGGAATTTTTATTAAAAATACTAAAATTTTACAAGAATGTTTAAAAGTGAATCTTGTTTAGTGAAATGTTTTTGTTTAAGTGCGTTTCGTGTTATGTACTAAAATTTAAAAAAATGATATAACAAGAATATATGAGTACACAGTTTCACGGTTAACAATATGGACTTTTTTATCGAAGAATAAAGTTTTGTTTTTTGGTTAAATTTCTAGACTATTTCCTTAAAGTCGAAAATAACTAGCGCGAGAAAACAAAAAGTGGAGCTGTGATATGGTGTGATTTGAACTTCGGATCGTTTTGTCTTAATCGGGTCGGAACAACGACGGATTTGAAAAAAATGCGACATTTCCTGTTTTATATTTGACCCTAAAAGGCTTGCGTTATGGTATAGATTTGAAAAAAAAAAACTAACCCAAGTATCAAATTAAATACTTTTAAAGTAATCAAGATGTGGTATGAAGCGTCAAAAGAAATTCAAACCTCTCCTATGCAAAGTTGAAGGAAATCCTATGTTTCGTAATTTTACGGAAATGTCGATTTATCCGCCACGGGACCATAACCCAAATACACGTGCCTTGTCAAGCACGCTGAGAATCAAACCTGAGACCAAAACACAAATACAAAAAAATATATAATATAATAGACAAACGTGCTGATCATTAAACCACAAGGCGGACAATAAAATAAATATACAGACAAAAGATTTATTTTTAAACACCATTTTTTATTTTTTCTACTGGCTGGTTTCGAAGCTACACAAGCTTCTTTATCGAAGTATATTTCACTGATGAATCTTATTCTGCTTTATATAAGTAGTTTAAAAAAAGTTGTATTATATTTATTTCATTATAATGAATAACCTCTGTGTTTAACGCTTAAAATATAAATTTTAATAAAAAAAAGGTTTTTTTGTCCCACACGATATGTTAATAAATGCAGATTTGTTCTAGATAACAAAATGTTGTGGTCCGTTAAAAACCAATGTTCCTTTTTTAAATGCAAAAAGGGTGGAACTACCCTAAAGCCACGCGTTGAACATACAGCGCGCAGCAGTTCAGTGTACGGTGCACAGCGCCCAATGTTCCCAGGACACTCAGCCCTGATGAAAAGGAAGAAACTGGGGGAGTTAGCAGAGATCGGAGATATAATTTACATGTCACACACTTGAGCGGTGTTACGAATAGTAATTTACCGCGACGTCAGCTTTTTGTTTTCCTTTTTTCCATTTGCACCCCCACCCGTTCACCCCTCACCCGCCCACCCCAAAGATGGGAAATCTCTGACGGAGAGCTGCTAACTCCTCGCGGAACAGAAATATACAATATCCATAAATTATACTCCTGCCTGTTGCTGAGTAACTTCTACGGTTCGGATCATGAATGCATAAAATATAAGTAATAGGAAATATAATGCAGGCCTTACTAATAATGTTTAAATTCAATTTGTATCATTAAAATATGCACATTCCCAAACTTGAAATACGCAAGTAATAATTACACCACATTTTTTTTAAATTTCAAAATTTCAAAAGAGCATCTATAAACTTTCTCAGTGACGAAAACATATATGAATTCTAATTTGATACTCCTCAATAGTAAAATCATTCCCTCCACAAACCAAAAACCCGTTTTAAAAACCGAGGGTTTTTCTATCGGTTTTGCTCATAATAAAAAAAACCTTTATTTTGATAAACGAGTAACTTTTTAATACGTCAATTGTGATTTAAATTTAATTTAACTCTTCTGATTTAATTTCTTCTTTCACACTCAAGTTGTCAAATTGTATGAAAAGCTTATATCGGATAATGTCATTATCCCTAATGACCATATTGCTATATTTTTATTTAATGCACAAAATACACAATTTCAACATAGAGCACAAATATATTTTTATTTCTCGACTTGTTAGAAAATTTCGTGTTAAGTCGGGATTCTTCTATATATAAATCAAAAACATTTATTAACATATTATCCAACAAAATAATTTACAAAATAATGATAGAAAAATATAAATAATAAAACTTTATACATAAAAAAAAATGGAATGCAGAAAAGTTATACAATAAAACATGGCAGTATGTTTCTAATAATTTCGATAATTAGTTGATAGTAAAAATAAATACAAAATAAAACAAATTAGTAATAAGTGTAACACATTTACATATATGGTAGAATATGTAATTTAATAAACACAATAATAAAATTAAAATATATATTTACAAATAGTTATGCATCACTATTAAGTTTATTCAAAGATTATATATATATATATATATATATATACGTATATGGATAATAATGAAGACAGCATCCATATTATATATTTTTATTCCAACGAAAAAAACTGAGTTAACTTGTAATAACCTCTGACAGACCTGGGTACACATATGTGGACTTGAGGTATTTTTTTTTAATCAACACTGTAAATGATTTGTTCACATTGGAAATACTTAAAAAAAAACTCTCTAGTATATATTTTGACGGCAAAAGCACATAGCATTTTTCCGGCATATTTTAATGGCTATTTTTACCGTCAAAAATCCTCGAGTGTAAATTACTCAAAATAAAATACCCAGTTATGCAACTGTAGTAGAATCTGTTTCGTATGGTTATGATAATTGTATAGAATTATTATTTTAACAATGTTTTCTTGCGAGGTGGCGTGTATAAAACAAAATATTTAAACTTGCATGTTTCGTCTGCAGCTTTATTTAAAACTTAATCATCATAAGAAATACCTACATACTTAATAATATACAACAAATGAATACCGAGCATTACTGTTAAACCTAGCCGTGGAAATTGTAACAATTTACGTAAAATATTTTAAGTGAGTAGCAAGGTCGTTTTGAAGACAAACAGAATCAATGGTGATCGGGAGTGTATCGTTTAAGTTTCTGGTCGTTAGCGCCGTGTTGCGCCTTTGTGTTGGCAGGCCTAGCACCTGGAGTCTCATGTGTCCAGTGTTGCGAGTGCCCATACAACATTGTTGTGTTTAATTACACTGTTTTTTAAAGAAATTATTTGACTGGAAATATATTTTAGAAAATAAACATATTAAAGACTTAGATAATTTAGTTTTGTTTTTTTCGTTTTTTAATGATAATCGAGTCTTAATTCAATAAAATATTCATCTTAATTCAATATATATACATTATAAGAATAAAAACATAAAGTTTTAAATCATTTTATATGTCTCGATAGACTATTGAATAATAGTTTGTCATCGAGTGTTCAGACATAAGTTTTTATTGAGATTTAAATAAAATAGTACAGCTATAAAATAATGAACATGCACTCATATTTTTTTTTGGTGCTTTAGAAAAATAAAAAAACAGTGTTAAGAAGAAAGAAATGAAAAACCCGAACGAAACCAAAGTAAATGGTTTTGAATTTTTTTTTTAAAGAAGAAAAATGGAGAAAAAAAAAATTTAATTAAAAAATAAACGTATACTTGAATATATTTGAAACTTCGAGAAATTAATTGTAAAAGCACTGAGTGCAATAAAACAAAATAAGTTAAAAAAAGAAAAGAAAAAAAAGAATGTTTCTAACAAAACAATTGTCGAATTTGCATATTAAAATTAAGATCTAAAATACGTTAGTAAAATAAGAAATGGAAATAGTAAAAATGTATTCAGCGACATATAAAAGTTTAATTTTTTTAAGTAAAAGTTTTACATAAAGAATAAATCAGTACGGAAACGTTGTGTCTTCTAACCACTTGGGTTATAAAGGCGTAATTTGTTTTTTATTATGACTTGTTTTTAAGGCAAGTGGTACAATATTCAATAGTTTTAGGACAATATAATTCAACGTACACTGTCCATATTGATTTCTAAATTTTGGTATTACTAGACCATTGTATTGAAAAACTACTTAACTCCGACGCCCTACATAAAAGTTAACAAAAGGTTGATTCCGTAAACATGCAATTACCAACGCTAACTACAAGGTATTTTCTTGTCAGACTAACAATCTGAATTTATCATAGTTGATTAGATGGGCAACGGTGCAAAACAAAAAAAACAACAAAAAAAAATTGGTTGGCCTGGGTGTTGTAGTGTATTTTTCATAACTCTCTGCCATATCCTCTCTTTCATAACATTTTGCAGGTTAGTTCTGTATATTTAAATGTGGGACAGTAAATTTTGGGATATTTAAGGTAGTTTCACGATACCCACTTAACAATGCATTCAAAACAGTAAAAAAAAGAAAAACAGTAATTAATACATTTATAAAATTTGATGGTAATAAATATAGTGAAAAACACAGTTAAATACATTGTCAAAAAAAATATTAAAAATTTTAGTAAAAGAAATGGTAAAAGATAAATAAAAAAAATATGTACACGTATGGTAAAAAAAAGTAAAAAAGATCTCCGAAAATTCAATTAATTTTATTTGCTTTTAGGTTACGCATACTATTTAATTTTATTATCTTTTTTGTTTTCTATTTAATTCCCTCGATTGAACGCGAACAAATGGAGGTGTCGAAAATGCTCACATTCGTCTAGTTGGCATTCCATTTTGGAAGCTTGTAATCAAATAAGATAATGTTGGTTAAATGTTCACCACGGCGTTGTTTAATCCGAGGTCCAATTTTCATTTGTTTCCACATTAGATGAGCAAAATAATGTTTTAAAAAATTACTACCTGGGCAACACTAACGAATGTCCATTTTGTTTTCTTCGGCAATCTGACAGATGGAAAAAAAACAATTTTTAAGTAATGCATTTGCTACTTACACATACATTTGCTAATTATACATTAAATGTAATCCTATCTTGTTTCTTTAAGATCCCAGCATGTTTTCTACACTCTAAAACGACACAAAACGACATAGTTGAATTAAAATACGGAGTTGCGTACTGAGCGACGTCTATAAAGAAACTAATGGGTCAAAACGTAAAACTATTATTTTAAGAGTAGTTTAGTCGCCTTCTGTTTAATGCACGTATTTGGTTTCTGGGCTATTCTTAATTTTATGGGTAAAAATATCAATAATTATATTATAAGTTTATGTTTGTACAGTAGAACTTTTTACCCATTTAAATACAGGCTATGCCTACGTATGATTTTATTATTTTCTTTTAGTTATGGTTATATATGTGTAAAAAAAGTTCATAATTGATTTCTTTTTTAATTGGTTTGCTTCATTGAATTAAACGAACGAAGTTATTACAATAAATTATCACTCACAGGTTTTTAAAAAAATATTTTTATTTAGGCTATTAAATAACATAGATAACTAAATAATATAACAAATACTTTTAAAAAACGCCGAAAAAACGATTACGAAAAAATAATGTAGATAGGGACAGCCCTAGCAAGTTTGACGCTAACTGTCATAAAACAGTTGAATTTCGAAATCACCTTACAGTTTTTCAGTCGTATTTGTATGTTTAATGCTGTAATTAGATATGGTAACCTTTTGTGCTTTATCTGCAGTCACTTTTTTTATATTAGTCGTGTTGTTTTCCATTGTTATACACTTAAAAACTTGAAGAGCACACACCGCAAGAACGACAATTTTTTGGGCAATGCGAGCCATCTTGATAAAATGCTACGATCTGATTGGCTCGAACGGATATTGACGCGTTTGATTTAAAACACTCAATGGACATAGCCACTTTGAAAAATAATACCATTTTTAAATTGTTTTTTTATTCAAAAATAAAAGAGACTGGGTAGCTTAAACTTAATATTATTCTGTAAAACATCGTGAGCATTAATATTAACCAAAAATCACGGTAGCGGGAGAT
The DNA here is from genome assembly GCF_059751315.1 of Micrasema longulum. NCBI lineage: Eukaryota > Metazoa > Arthropoda > Insecta > Trichoptera > Brachycentridae > Micrasema > Micrasema longulum. The sequence continues at coordinate 454,872 of NW_028278206.1, forward strand.
GGCCACGCTTGTTTTTTAGCGTCACATATATTATGTCATACAAAATGCACAAAATTTAAACGAAAAATGGTAAATAAAAAATAAATACAAACTCGTTTTAAATGTTCCCTAGTATTAATTTCGAAAAACTAATTTAGAATTCGAATGATAGAAGCTTTCTGATATTTTAAACGAATTTATCGTCCTCGTATTTAGAAAATGAGTATTTGGTAGATTTTTAATGAGCAAAATATTTTTTTAAAGTTCATTAAATTATGTAAATAGGCTTAACCTCGTTCTAAAAACATCCAACGTCGAAAATTTTCCGTAACGGTATTATATGATTTTATTATTTTGTCTATGTATTCATACAAATCGTTCTTTCTAAATATCAAAATAAACGTAGGTTCCTCAAATTTACAGTTAAAAATACGATGTTGTTATGAAAACCGCATTTGTGGATTAATTATTAGTATGATTGAACCAAAAATATCCTTTAATTAGCATTTCAACCACTATGTAGCGCCTTGATCACTCATTGTTTGACAATTCAAAGGTGTTCGGGATATTCGTTTGTTTGAACAGTGTATCAAAATATGGAAAATTTGACAACAACAATTATTTTTTAATACTCGCTGTTTTCATTTAAATTGTTCGTACGAATTAATTTTTTTGTTTACACAAAAAACCACGAAGGTTCAAATATGTCTAAAAATAGTAAATGTCATAATAACGTTTTTGCAATATTTAAATTTACGGCCGGCTCCGTAATGTAGTGGTCAAGACGCTTGACTCGCGCACGGAAGGTTCCGGGTTCGATTCCCGGTGAGAACACAAAAATTAAAAATGTGATTTTTCTCAAGCCTGGGTGTTCTGTGATGTAATTCATCCCTATAATTGGGCCTACTGGCCTGTTGTGGTGAAAAAATAAAATAAAATAAATAAATAAATAATTATATATTTTTTAATTTCTATACAATCCACTAAGGATACATAGATAATATATTTCATTGAAATATATAAAAACAGAAGTAAAACTGTTCTATTCGGTTTAAACTCTCTTCTGAAAAATGGTTTATTTGTGGTATATGAGATTTTTAAAACATTTATTTTAACACTTGAAATACATAAACAATTTACATACTAATGCATAAGGGCGAAGGATTTCATATGTGGTATGTGAACATATTGTTAGTATATTATTACATTTTCATTATAAAACGAAACATTGATATGCATATGTATTACAAAAAATTAAAATTGACTAAATATCTACACTTTACTATGAAGAGAGGAAGGGGTTAGGAGGGAAGAAAATGAAAAACTAAAATACTCAGAAATAAACATTTCAAACAGCATCATCCTCAGCATTCCCATTCCGCACCTAATAGTGCATAGGGCACTGCATTGGTACACCGATTGCAGCGTATCTCGATCATTTTTTTTGTTATATGAAGGTAAGATGACCAGCCTTACGCTACAGGTGCCAGTCCAGGGACTATGAATATTCTAGTGTTAAGGTACATTTTTTTGTATATATATATATATATTTTTTTTATTTTTTTTTATTTTTATTTACAATTTGAAAAAACCCGTTAGGGTTACATTAGAAATTTAATATTGTCTAGTCATTTTATGTCTCGTCTAGTCTAGTTAGTTCAGTCATCATGTGCTTTTTCAGACTGATTTTAAATTTGTCTCCAGTAAAAGTTTTCAAGTAGTAAGGTAGGTCGTTGTAGTGTTTAAGTCCATTTTGTAGTATTTTTGACTGTCCTGTGTTTGTCTTTGCTTTTTCAATATGATAGTGTTGTTGTTGTCTGGTGTTATATTTGTGTATGTCAGCATTTTTGACTAATATTATGTCTTGTATGTTTCCCAGTGTTATTTTGTGCACAATTTTTAAGGTCTCAATTTTAGTCAAGTAGTTTATGTCAAACTGGTGTGTTTTTTTGTACAGTTCAGTCGAAGAGGTCAGGTAGGGTAGGTTGTATGTTAGTTTAAGAATTTTATTTTGTTGTCTTTGTATTCTTTGTATTTCAAATTAAAAACTTTGTAATTTTTACCACATCGCTGTCACAATTTTCTCATAGTTATTTATTAGATTAGAGCCTTTTTTATATTGAATGAAAACTAGAATATATATATTTTTTAATATTTTTTTTTTAAATGTCGAAATCACCAAATGTGTGACTTTTGCCCTTTTAACATTCAATTATAAATATGAAAGTTGAAATAATCTCATTTATTTAAAGGGGTGTTTTTTTCACTGAATTATAAAATGTTGACTGGTGTAATCTTACAGCCAAGTTTTCAAAGAACTACAGCAGTTTCCTCGGGCCTGAAGTTCCACGATCCTCCTGTACCTCTTGTACCTGCCTCGTCTGAGTTAGTTTCATGTATCGCTGTTTACGATGCGCGCTGCGCCGCCAAATAAGTCGTCTCGAAAATTAGTCATTTGTACCGGGGAGCAGGGGCGGGGCAGGGATAGGCAGAGGCGATCTGTATTCCGGCCGCGCGGGGCTTGGTTAATTCAATATCTGATTGGAACTGCCCCCACCCTGCCGCCGCCACTGGCCCACCTACACACACAGGCCTTTTGCGCACACATACCACTTGACAAAAACAAAGCGGTGCGAAGCAGGTACTTAGCTCCTCTATTGCATGAATCATCATCATAAATAACTTTCCGCACCTAATGGTGCATAGGGCACTGCATAAGTACACCAATCGCAGCGTATCTTGATTTTTTTACATGAAGATAATATGATCAGTCTTACGCTTCAGATGGCATTCCAGCGACTAAGAATTTTTTTTGAGTAAAAACACATTTTTAAATTAATATTTAAAGTCCATGGCGGAATGGATATTTAATTGGAAAAATACACAATCCATTGGCGATTGATTCAATTATGTATATCTGAAGTCAAAAGTGATGATTATTAAAAATATAATTGCCTAAACATGAATCGCAGCAACTCAACAACGAAGCTCGGAGAGCTACTGTGGAGCTACTGGCAACTTTGCGAATCGCGCGTAGGACGCATGTAATTGTCTCTCTTGCTTCCGTGTATACCTCCGTGTGGCCTCCGTGGTGTATAGGTTAAGACGCTTGACTCACGCACGGAAGATTCCGGGTTCGATTCCCGGTGAGAACACAAAAATTTAAAAATGTGATTTTTCTCAAGCCTGGTTGTTCTGTAATGTAATTCACCACTGTAATTCGGCCTCCTGGCCTGTTGTGGTGCAAAAAAATGAAATGAAATGAAAAAAACCTGTATTATTAAGAGTGAAGCAAACGCGCTGACCACTAAATCGCGAGGCAGACAACTTACATTACCAACGAGGTTCAATTTCTCACCTTCATGTAACAAAAATAATCTAGATATGCGGTGATTGGTGTACAATGCAAGGCTTTATGCACCATCAGGTGTGAAAAGTGAATGATAATCGAGAGACTAGGTTTATAGAGATATTTAAGTTATTAGATGCAACGAGTACTACCTACACATCGTTGAGAAGATAGAGTTTAAAATGCTTTTATGCACATGCCATATTTTACTGCTCCAAAAACTGGTTTGTCAATTAAATTCCCTATACACCCTTAAGGATTGATAGATAGATTGAATATGGACCAAAGTAATTTGAACAATAGGCATCATCCCTCTGTAACTACACATGTGCATCTACCATCTTCCAGGAATTATCAAGCAGCCAGTTAGCCACATGACTCGCCTACAGTCTGTATTGAATACCGCAGCGAGACTTATTTTTGGAATGTCTAAGTTCAGGCATATCACTCCATTACTTCGGGAATTACACTGGCTACATTTTCCACATAGGGTGGAATACAAACTCTGTTGGCTTATGTTTAAGTCACTGCACAACTCTGCTCCAGAATATCTAAGGGATCTCAGCATTCTAGATGAACTAGGTGACAGGCGTTTTACGCTTAGATCAGCTACATTTACGGCGAAAGGAAAAGTTCTTATACATCTACACAAACAGCGCACTAAATTCGGCGAATGCGCATTTGCGGTCGCAGCCCCTACGAATGGAATGCCTTTCCAGCAGAGATGCGAAACTGTGAGAGTGAAGTGATGTTGACGAAAAAACTTAAAACCCACTTGTTTTCTAAATCATTTTAGTAAATCTTTAGCATGTGGTGACAAAGTACATTGTTTATCTGAAATTAAAAATTTAAAAACTTTAATTTTAATTTATATCTTTATATAATCCTTTTGTAAAGCGCCCTTGAGGTAATGAATTACAAAAATGGCGCTATATGAGTTATTTATAATAATGGCAGCAGTAACTTCCCACAATCTACAATTGCTATTCATCGGATATATATCTTTATTTTGATAACCATTATGTTAAAACAGTGCTTATTTCATTTAGTTTTTTATTGCTTACCTTTTAGCATGAACATTTGACAAATGCATTACTTTGCTTAATGTAATATTTTTTTTGTACATTTATTGATACCACTTTAAGTTGCTAGAATTCCACTTGTCTATGCGCTTTGTAGCTGCAAGACGATTGGTAATCTAGCTGCCATATGTAAATGTTATCAACCATTACATACTGTAATTCTGTCTAGAATTTCAGCCGTCCATTCATTTAGTAGCAGCAAGACTTGTTGTAATCCGACTTCTATTTTTAAGAACAACTTTTTTTTTAAATATATCAAAACGCAAAACTTAATTGTCCATTAAATTAAGATTTCTTACCGTCCATGCGCTCTGTAGCCGGAAGACGTACTTTAATCAAGCTCCTTTTTTTTAAAATTTGAAATAGATCTACAATTTTTAGAGTTTGTCCAAATTTTTGTAGACAAGGACAGGATTAAACTCCCTGGAGAGCTTTTTATATTTACAGATATCAACAAAGAAAAATAACTTTTTAGAGAAAGCAATATAGAAGTCCAGGCATCTACAAGGCTTATGACCTGTCATTGGATGGTTTAAGTGGCCACTTTACACACTGTGTAACATTCACCATTCTGCCCATATTTTAACATCCTTATTCCTTCAATTCTTTCATCTGTTGATGTTTGTGCAGTTCAAGAGCCAAAACCTTTATTTATGTGGGTGAGATTCATGTGATTGAATTATTTCACCATCAAACTAGTATGTACCTGGACTTCTTTATTGCCTTCTCTAAAAAGTTCTTCTTCTCTGTTGTAATCTGTTGAAATAGATCTCAATTGAAAACAGGGATTATAAATCCCAGCCATCCATGCAGTCTGTAGCTTCAAGACGAGATGAGGTATTTATTCATTTATTGCACAGCACCCTTGAAGTGATGTTCACAAAAATGGCGGTTTATAAATTATCCAACTATGATCAAGGTGACATTAAATATAATATTACGCACCGCACTGTGTTCAGTACATTATTCCATACAAGTCCCGGTAGTCAGGTACTGAATCGTTATACGTTGTCTTTGTTGCAAACTTCAGAGTGGATTGAGTTTATTTTGTTGTTAGGAAAGTTCCCGAAGTTTATTTCAAATTAGTTTTAGTGATCGAAACCTTAATAGTGTGACAATGCCCTGATTGGAACTGGTGTTTGTAAAGCATCCCTTTGATAAATTTATCAAATTTATTCTCAACTGCACTATGTAAATTCACAAGAAATATTTCATTATTTTACTACCAGAATAAAAATCATTTAAAGTTATTTTATATTTAAATAGTGAATATTAAAAACGTGCACCTGAAAAGTTACAATGTTTATTAATCGTACTTTTATGATCCTGAAAACTATGGTAAAAAATATGCCAACCATTTTTAAGTATGATCACTTTATGTGTTTTTTTTAACTGGTTTCAAGTCGGCCAGCCTATCATTAAAAAAATAACGTAGTTATGCAGAAAGAAGCTAGCCATAGAAAAGAGAAACTGAGATAATAACACTTTTTTAAGAAGGGTGAATAATTGAATCTACACAACAATTGGAATATTTTTGACTTTTGGCAAATGACAAACAATGAATACATTCGTTTTAAAATATTGCAAATAAAAATTTATTTACGTATTTGACCACGTTTTGATGATTTTTAAAGTACCGTTAGTTTTTTTTTTTACCGTAAGACAAATACGTTTATTTCTATTTTTATATATCTTTAGCTTTTTAATCTTTTTTTTCTATTGAATATGTTCTGTAACTTTGAAAATTAAATTGGTTGGTTTGAAAAAATTGCCATTTGGCAATAAGCCCGCCAATTTACAAATAACATTATGAACAAAATCAAAAAATATATTTGTTCAAAAAATAAATTGAAAATTTTCCAATTGTTTTTACGGACTAAAATTTTCGGAATCTAATCATAAAAAAATATTTGATTGAGAAATAAGTTCATTTGAAATACCATTTTATGCCACCTAAAAGAGGCTAAACAACGCTTAATATTCGTGTTAATTCAGTTAGGAGAGGTGTAAGTAACACACTTCTCCCCGAGTTAACGAAAAAAAACATGGAATCTACCCGTATCCACGACACTATTTTTTTTATTTACAAAAATACGCGTCCTCTGGCGGGATGAGAAAACCCCTTCTCTGGTTAAAAAAAGTAAAAAAAAGAAGACAAAAGACCGCCCCTGGTCTGTTTGACAGCTTTGTAAAAGACCAATTTCCCTTTTCGGTGGCAAGTTTCGAAAAAGGCGCGAAATGTTTGAAAAAACCGCACGACTCAAACGGTGGCAGAATTAGAGCAGCGCCGGCGCCGCTCTGATTGGGTGAGATTAAAAATTAAAATGTGAACAAAAAGAAAAAACGACGGAAGAAATATCTTTTTTTTGTTACAGTATTTCAACATTATGTGATTATTAAGAATTTAATGAGTACTTAATCACACTAAGACGAAATATATTATTTAGAAAATGAGTTTTCTTATTTGTTGAAAGACTATCAAACTATGCCAAAAAAAAGTGGTTTTGTGTATTGCATTATAAGTTCTATAGTATTTTAAAATTATTTAAAAGAAATAACTGCACGTGTGACGTCACAAGTTCTCTTAGGTGAGTTCAGCTAATCGGTGTGTTGGCTCCACGTTAACCAGAAACCTATCAAAAAACTCGATCATTGGTTGGTTCAGGAAAACAAGTGACGTCGTTCAAAGTATTTCGTTTTGATAAAAATCTTTTTTTTTCACAGATTTTCAAGAAATTTGTAGCATAATTTTTTGCTCTTTTTTTTCCACGCGTAGACAACATTTCCGATTTCCAGTGGCACTTACCTTCCTTATTGTGAAATGGGAAGATAGCTTTCGACTAAACTATTTCATTATTTTCAATTTATAAATTTATTGCGTTTACATACATATTTATTACCGGGGAATTAATTTCACATTTTTACATAAATATTAAATATCCTTTTAAAGGGAATGATGAATGATGATAATGATGATTAAAATTAAATAAATCATTTATATCTAGGTACTTAAGCAAATATTCATAACTATATAGGTACTTTACATTATTATATAAAACTAACAAAAATCAATAAATTAATTAATAAAAATTCAAGTACCTTAAATTACTAGTCAGGCTTTAATATATGGAATGTGGTTTTATGATCTTAACTCTTTTAAAGCTTTTTTTTTTAGTTAAGTCGTTTTCGTCCTAAAGGTGAAAATAAAATCAGACTTGTCGTTTTCATGAGTTGTGGTCAAAACATTCCCCCCAAGGTCAAAACTCACTAATACTGTGACGTTCAGTAAGTATGTTTTCCGTTTTTACTCGTTTTAAAAAGTTTGAGGCTCGTTTCCTTTCTGCCTAACTGACATTTATGTACTGTAAATTCAACATTATGTTTGTTAAGATAAATATTTTTTTTGCTTTAAGCACATGTTGTTTGAAGAAATGGGACTAAATTAATATACTGGAGTTGTGTGCATTGCCCGTACGTTGCCAAAAACTGTTTTTAAACAAGGGAATATTGTTGTTTTTAAGGTTCATATATTTTTAAAATAAAGCTTTTCATTCAACGCGCGGCATTATGCACGTGTCTTATGTGATTTTTTAGTGAGGCAAAGCCTCAATTACTTCTCCTGCAAAATCGCCTCTGACAAGTAATACGCCTCCCAATTGATTAAGATAATATTTTTTTCATTGATGGTCATGCATTTATTAGTATATATGGTACATACATATATTTTTAGAAAAAAAAATCATCTATGTACATTATTTATGAGTACAGTTATTTTTCCAGGATTTATTTTGCATCATAAATCCATTATATCCATCGCACAACTATTTTTTAAGTTTGTCAATAATGATATTGGATCTCGCAATCTGAGATATTTTTCATATATTTACTCGTATTTATATGATAAACTACACACAACAACTTGCACAGAATATAGTTATGACGTCGTAATAATTTGTGTAAACTGGCGTGCAAGGTTATTCTATTATTTTCCCAACCATAGTTTATAATCTTAATCACTTTAATAACGTTTCTTATTAAGCTTGTTCATAAATAATTTAACTACCGGTAAAGTTCCTTTGAATAATTCCATGTGAGGTTCTAAGTACGGCACTAACTTAAAGTAGTTTCCTTCGAGATTCCCGTGTTAGAACTTTCCGGAAGAAGGTGCAAACTGCTTTAAAAATTTAAGTTCTTGACACAAGGGTTGGCGGTTCATGCGACCACGTGCTAAGGAACTTCAAACCGTGTCGTGTGTTTCAAAAGTATACGTTATATGAAATTTTAAACGAGGTGTAGATTTCATTTAATTTAAACATTTTGTATCACAATTGAGATTTAAAAAAAACTTGAATATTAGGAAAGGAATTTTATTCATAAAATACAAAAGAAATACGTTTAAAAATACATGTAAAAGTTTAGCGCAACAGAAAAGTACGTCGAAGCATTTAAAAGATTTGTGATCTGCCATTGGGTGGTTTTAGTAGACACCTTACACAATGTGTAATATTCGCCATTATGCCTATTTTTAAACATCTGTTTTTCTTCAACTGTTCCATCAGTGACTTAATAAAAGTGAAAAAACTGTTCACCTACTAGGCGACGCCCAAAAATAATTTCCGATTTTTGTGCTTCTTTTTTGTTTGTTAGATTAATCGACAATATTTTAAGTCTACAAACAATCGGAAACACCAAAAAACATTGTTAATAATGTATCGAAGGCATGATTTTTAAATAAATAAATATTTGATTTAGCAAACAAGCTTATAACATTAAAATCAAAATACTATGTTTTAAACCACTTATTATTTACTTAATTACCGACCGGTTTCGGAGCTTTTGAGCGCTCCCTTATCAAATGAACAAAACGACTTGACTAATAACGTCCATATGTAGTAGACATTTAAAAATTAATTTAAGAGGTAGTGGTGCCTCAGAAGTAGGCATCGCCAACAACAAACATGACACGTTAGCAACACATAGGATAAGTGACGTAGGTAAGTATAAAAAAGCACCGGCGCACTGGTCGCTTTTCCTTCTCTACCTCTGCAGCCCACCACTTAATACGAAAATCTATCTCTTCCAAAATTATTGTCAACCACGTCGTAGAAAATATTTCCATGATCTTAACATGAATGCACAAATGCAAAAAAACAGTGGCTGTTACCGCCAAACCATAAAAATGTTCGATCACACAAAATATCTAGGTACCCATACACATTGATAGTTTAAGTAACTATCAATGTGTATAAACAATATCTTGAGTAGATGGAATATACACGTAGATAAGACAGCAACCAAACTAAAAAAAATAATATGTATATTTAAAAACATTAGAAACATTCTAAACAAAACAACCTTAATTAATGTAAACTATGATTTAGCACAACCAATTACGGAATAATAGGATGGGGAGGAACAACTAAAACCATATTAGAGCCATTAATGAAAGCCCAAAAAGGCTTACTGAGAGTAAACAACAAAAAGCCCTACCTACCTACCAAACATAAGGCAAATAGAAATTTTCATCAAAATCTTGACAGACATAATGACGGACAACAAATTGACAACACTAGACAAAAACAAAAAACAATACTTCTGCTACCAATAAAAAAAACAAATTACGGACAAAGACACTATAATTTTACTGCCCCTTATCTATAAAACTTTTTAAGTATGAATATATCGGTAATCAAAATAAAAAAACAATGTTTTCAAAACTCTAGTTCATAAATAAATTACTAAAAAGACTAAACAGGAAGCTGAGGAATACGTTCCGTATATCAGAATATATTTTTAATTTAATGAAAGTTTTTCCTCATTCTATTCATAAATGTTTGTTTTAAAATAGTTTTTATATGGTTTTTAATTTTTACACCAATTATATTTTGATGTGACTTGACGATTGATGTGGAAGTATGTACTAAAATATATTAAACACTGACACTCTGGAACGTGCCTGAAGCCCAGTGGAGTCGTTACATCAATAAATAAAAAAGAAATGTTATTGAATTTACCTATTAAATGAACACATTTTTTTGTAAAATTTGCATTTGTATTATATATTGGATTAAATAAATAAATGAATTAATAAAACTTCAGAGTTCAATTTTATTAGTAAAATATTCTATAACGTATCTCGTTCATTTAACTGTATTTTATATTTGCTTTGATAAATAGCGTTCAAAACTCATGTAAGTGCCGACTTCCTTTTATTTATGAAGTTTGAAGCAACCTTTTGCAGAGCATAGTGAGGGGCACGCGTACGATGTTGGAAGTAGGACTTCAGACGACTTCCTACACCACATTTAAGAGTGCAGTGCAGCAATAAAAACATCTCCCAGTAGGGTTTACACGCTGGTGGACCAACTACAGAGACAATAGTATAGTCGAGTTATTGGTAACTAACACAACTGGTGACCACGAGAATAGGTTCCGAATATAAAGTATATTCATTTCTTTATTTTGCCCATGAATTAACGACTTTTCTAAGTCTACCGGTTTCGACACGCACCCATCTTTTCGTGGGCATACTAATAACTCTAAAATGCAAATCCCACCATACACTTTCACCATGGTAGTATTTGCACTTAAATGTAAAACCAACGTATTGATATGACACATTTAAATATGAATAATATTTTTTTTTTAAATATTTTAATTTTAATTCTTAAATACATAACAACAAAGTTATTGCTTTGAATATAAATTTTGAATCGTACTTTTATACCCATTTATTCTCGTACGCTTCGATTTATATTTTAAAAATTAAATTTGTTTTTCAGACAAAAGAACTTTAGCTTATTCCGTTTGAAATTATTTATTTATTTACGTACATAAGTTAAGTGTACATTATTTGAGACATAAGTCCCAACTCAATGGGACTAAAAGTCCTGTGTTAAGATGGGACTAGCAATTAGTTGACACACATGAGTATAAATATAGGATCACAAACATAAAAAATATTTTTTTTTTTAAATGCATATATATATATGATACATTAATATGGTAAACAGTAAACTCAAACATTCGGAAAATCATCAAGGAGTTCCCTTCTCAAATTAGCCTCAGTGTTCTAATAGCGGCAAAGTGCGTAGCACAGGTACACCAAGGACGCAAGTGTAAAATTGTACTTTGAAGACAAAGCGTCGGTCAAAATCTTCCCAGTCTGTAAAAACCGCATGACTTGAGGGACGAGATGAATCATACATTCCCGTATGCAAACAATTGATCGTCAAAACATAAAAACTGACATTAAATCGCTAAGAAACCCGGAATAGGTACGCGATCTCAAAATGCCATTAGGAAGTAAAATGAACTCTGGACAATGATTGTGTATATGTATGTAGTTAATTAGTTTGGACAGGTACAGTCGGTTCATACATTCGGTTTTATCATGTAGTCAGATAGTTCAGTACTTACAAAGTTATTAACTTAAGTTAAACGTATACGTAGATACTCTTTCTGTTACTCTATTTATTAATCATGTAATAAATATAACATCGTTTTCTTATGTCAACCTCCAGCTGGATAAGAGCCGAGCTCCCATGTTATTCGCCAGCAACAAATCTGGCAAATTTTTTAAATAATCTAAACAAATATGCATCTAAAATAAAAAATATTGTTACTTTTACTTACTGGTATTTAAAAAGGTGAAGTATTTTAGACGTTGCGTAGTAGGTGAAATAATGCAGCCAGATAAATATCACCTACACTAATTAGGTTTTCGCTCTTTTCCTTTGAAAATTTCAACCCATGGTATAGTTAAGGAAATGTGGATGTTTCAACATAGACAGGATAATGAATGTTACACAGTGTGTAAAGTAGTAACTTAAACAAGCCATAAGCCCGGTAAGTGCCTAGACTTTCATATTATACTCTCGAAAACGTTTTCCCTGCCTTTTGCAATAAATTTAGAATAAACTCTGCATTCATTTTATAGCTGGTATTCCGATCATTGATAGATGAGCATCGCTAATTCAACATCACTTCGCTGTTAAATCTTTCATTGCGTCATTACGTGCTGTCATTCCATCCGTCAATCAAAATGATTGGTGATGACGTCATTATCAGACGTAGTTGAATGCCGTGGCAATTAATTTACTGCATCGTTTAGCTATTCGCTTCATAAACTAATTTTGTTTGGAGCCCAGGTGGTTTTGCATTTGTTCCGCACGCAACCATTATTTTTAATACAAAATTCAGCCGACAGCCAAATACAATATTACTTCCTTAATAAAGAAGTTCAATGCTACAAGAAATTATAAATAATTCATGTCTTCTTACACGCGACAAACAATTTGATATACAAACGTTTGAGCAAAATAAAAATATTGTTATAAAACCAACTGGTCCAAGAAGAAATTTAAAAATTGAAAAATTGTTTTCAAGCGTTGTCTAGTATTTGAAATAATTCAGTCAGATGAATATCTTCACAACAAAAAAGTTTTTAGTTCTTTTACTTCACTAATCAACAAATAGAAGAATTGAAGAAATGTGGATATTTAAACATACGTAAAATGGTGAATGTTACAGAGTGTGTAAAGTGGCCACTTAAACCAGTCAATGACAGGTCATACGCCCTGTAAATACCTTCATCTTCCAAGTCGGTCCCCCAATGCTGAGGATCGTGATCACCATGAACACTTCTGATTAGTCTGTTCCACTCCAGTCAGTCCTCAACCCGACGTACTGACTCATTAAATTTTAACCCCGTAGCCACCTTTATTTGGTCAGTCCATCTAAATGGGATTCTTCCCCGGCTTGTCCTACCTTCAACTCGACCAGACATTATTGCCTTTTCTAGATTGTCTGGCCTTCTCAAACACACCACTGATAGACGAGTTGTAATATGGAGCTCTTCCAGTATCGATGCATTCGTCCTTCTGGCTGTCCAAGGCACTCGCAGCAGCCTTCTCCAACACCACATCTCGAATGCATCGATTTTCTTCCTCTCGTAGGCACGCATTCTCCACGTTTCAGCCCCATATAGAAAAACGGAGAATATCAGGACTTCCATCAACCGCTTTTTTGTGTTTATTGATATACCTCAATCTCGCCAAATCTTCTCCAAACGGTTCATTCCTTCTTTGGCTATTTGAATCCTGCGAACAATCTCAGGTCTGCAACTGCCGTTGTTGGAATAAATACCTAGACTTGTGTTCCTTTTCCACCTTTTAAATTATAAAAGTTCAATCCTGATTTCGGTCCAAAAACTCTCAAAAATGAACTATTTAGCAAACTAGTCGTAAATATTTATGTTTCTGTTCCCTGTTAAAATACTTATTTGATCTTTTATTATTATTTTTTTTTTTTATTTGATTTTATTTTTGCACCACAACAGGCCAGGAGGCCCAATTACAGTGGTGAATTACATCACAGAACACCCAGGCTTGAGAAAAATCACATTTAATTTTTGTGTTCTCACCGGGAATCGAACCCGGAACCTTCCGTCTGTGAGTCAAGCGTCTTGACCACTACACCACGGAGGCCGCCATGCCATCTCCAAAATATGTTAAAAATAGTAAAAAAACTGTAAATGTTGAATTAATTCACCAGTCTTGAAGATGCCTACTTAGGCGAAAGCGCTCGTTGGTCAAAATAATAAAAAGTTAAATTAAACCAAGAAGTTTCATTGATAAGTTTATTTATAATTTTATAATAATCATTAACTATGGAGTTTTATCAAGAATTATCAACAAAAAGCATCAAAATTTAACTGTGCGTCGAAGTTTACCGAAAACGTATGAATAATTTAAAAAATATGAATGAAATCCATGGAACAGTTAAAAAAATGTGGATGTTCAAACATAGACAGAGTAGTGAATGTTACACCGAATGTTTTAATTTTATGTTAATACTCGATACGTATTTTTTTTGCTGTTTTTTAGAATGCAGACGTGTTATTTTCTTCATCTTCCCGAAACGGTGCGATATTAATCTGAAACTGCAAGTGCAGGTCACGTCTGTTAATAAAACTTCTATATTGACTTCACGAGGACGAGTGCACTTTGACTTGTTACCTCCTCGATACTGAATACTCCACCATTTGCTTTAAGGATGGAGTCTACGCTGAACGATTCAACAATATACATATTTGTAAAAACAAAAACGCATCAATGTGTGTAAAGTGGCCACTTAAACCAGCCAATTACAGGTCATTAGCCTTGTAAATCTATAGACCTCCACATTTTTTTCTCTAAAATGTTCTCCATCTTTGTTGTAATTTGTAAATCTTAATAACTCATCTGTCTACAAACATTTGAACACACAAAAATTGTAATTAAACCGACTGGTCCTAATAGTATAAAAAATGGAGAACTGTTTTCATGCGATGCCAAGAATGTGATATTTATTTATTTACTTTTTTATTTGTTCATATTTTTTGTATTCATATCCTTATTGGTGGGGGTCAGTGCTATGCAAGCTCCTGACGTCACTGAGACCTGTAAAGATCTATTGCGACGGGTCCCCGTGAATAGTTCTCGCCCTCCAAGCTCGGGTCTATAAAGAGCCTGGCTAGTGCGTATATGTTGTATTATATATCGAGGCATTATTGAAAGAATGCACTATGAAATTAAAATAAGTTCCGAGATAATCGCTTTTACAGCTTCTTTCAATGCAGTATTTCTCCTACAATTTTAATTTATTTTAAAGCTTTGAATGAGTAATCTTTATTCTTGGCTATGCATACAATTTGAACTCAAAATATTGCACCTATATTACAAAATATTTAAAATATATAAAGACTGACACTTATACCCGTATGCAGAGACAAAACTTAAGGTGAGGAAAGTACATTCTAATTTCAAATGCAAGGAATAACCCGAAGGTGAAGACAATAGAATGTACTTTCCTCACCTTAAGGTTTGTCTCTGCATACGGGTATTAGTTGATTTAATGCATTTTGTCAGAATGGCCTCGATATTTATATATGTAAACGGGTTTTTCAAGAGTTTTAAGTGGTTTCCTCTCCACGTGAGCAAATGCTGAGAAATTCCTGATTAGCCCCACATTAATATATCCCTCCTGATCCCAATAGTTTAGATAAATTTTAAGATATTAAATTGCAGAAAAATCCACTTTTTAAAATATAAACCTTGTATATTATAAACAAGGTAAATAATAAAGCAACTCCCATATATTTTTTTTTTTTTAAAAACGGGTTTTTTGTGTGTATTTGTGTGAGAGTAAGTGTACAGGTATGTTTTGTGTATTTGTGTGAGAGCAAGTATTCAGCGTGTGCATCATAAAAAGCAAGTGGGAGCGTATCGCAGCCATATAGAATGAGTCATAATTTATTTTAAAATATTTATATTAAAAAAAAAAAAATGTAATAATCAACTTTTCTACGGTTGACTGCTGTCTGCAAAACTTTGTTCATATTTACTCCATTGATCATGTTTCTTTATCTCTCCACAAGTCCCACGGTTCCTAAAAGGAGCTCCGCGGAACCCGGGATTCCGTAGAAGGGTCACAGGTTTTCCGAGATTTAGGGCGTATCGTCGTAAAAACATTACATAACGAACATACAGAATCATTCTGGGACTCAAAATATGTTCAGCTTTAAAGGTACCTAATATTGCAACATGTCCCCATGCAAGACTCCCCCTTTAACACGAGAAGTTACCGCACTGCAGTTGAGTGATGTGCTAGTTTCTCCTGCTACAGTTTCTTGAGAGCACAAAACATAATTTATTATTTATAAAATATGATGTTTTATGATATTTATTTACTTTCTAGCAATTTACTCAGACATTAAACTTGAGCGACATTTGTTAGAAAACGAAAATAAATTAGAGGTCAAAGATCAAGATTTGAACCTCCTAGTCTGGAGTCTTCGACATTACTCTGGCACCACAACCCGTGTTCTATTTATTTTTTATGCTTCTTTTTATTTTTATATGACCGCTTAAACATTTCCATCTTGAAATTTGTTTTTTTTTCAATTTTTTTTTAATAAAAATAAATATTTGCGTTCTTTTGATTTACACAAATATTTCATTTTGAGGGCCATTTTCAACGAGTTGTAAATAACTCACTATTAGAAAATGGAATCAAGTTGGGGTAGAATGGGATTCGAACCACGGACCTTTGGTCCGTTAGTCCGAGACACTAGCCGCAGAACCACAACCCAATTATATTCTATTGGTCTATATAAATTGGTTATGTTTTTTATGATTATTTTAGTTTTTTACTATTTATTAGGTTAATGATAATTAGTTTTATTAGATTAATTACGTTTTTTTATTGTTATTATTATGTTAACTTTGTTAAATAGCTTATCTTAGGCATGTTTCACATTTTGTAAAATGTTTCCCTCGGCACGGGACACCCCAGTGAGGGAACATTCTTTTGTATAAAAAAAATAATACAGACAATGTCAAAGTATAAATAAATAAATATAATTCACCTACTAACCCAGACCAGAATTAATTCTTGTGGGTGGAAAAAATATTGAAATTCATTTTAACAGATGTCGAAAAACATTTTTGAGAAAGTAATATGAAATTCTAGGCATTTACTAGGCTTATGCAATGCCATTGGTTGGTTTAAATTACCACTTTACACACTGTGTAACATTCACCATTCTGCCTATGTTTGAACGTCTACATTCCTTCAATTCTTCTATTTATTTATGTTTGTGTAGTTACAGATCTGAAACCTTTATTGATGTGGGTGACAACTTAACTTAACAAAGATGAACAGCTGGATGAATTGAAGGAATAAACATAGGCAGAATGGTGAATGTTACACGGTGTGTAAAGAGTGGCCACTTTAACTGACTGATGACAGGTCACAAGCCCTGTAAATGCCTAGACTTCTTTTCTCTCTTCTACAAAATGTTATTTATCACTGTTGTCGTATATTTATATTAATAACTCCCATGGGGATTGAATCCAGTTCTTGTTCACAAAATTTGGGACAAATTCAAAAACTTGTTTTTGTAGTTATTTTATTATACTCTACTAAATAGTGGCTCTTTGTTATTTCATGTAAAAATATATAATAAAATGGATTTAATGGAATTTACCTCGAAATAAATAAATAAAATGAATTTAAGTTACTCACAATTTTTGGTTTATTACATACGAAAATACGAGGTTAAACAAAGAATACTTTAAAGTAAATTTGAAAACTGGTCGAGGCAGAGAAGGGCGAGTGACGTGTTGAATTTCTCTTTTGTGGCCCTAAGAGTGTTCAATGTCCTGGATAGACATATCAAGTTTTCCAAAACAAAGGCCTTTTTTTTTTTTAGGAGGGGTGTACAAGTCTGGATTTTGTCCAAGGAAAGAGACCATTGCAGGAGACTGCTGCGATATATTGTATAGATTTATATACTTTTAAGCGTGTTGTCCAGATGCCCTTAGAAATATATGTATGTTTATGTTATAATATTTTTCATTTTATTTTTGTTATTGTTTAATTATGTGCGTGCTTCCACTTTCCATTGTTTTGTATCCTAACTCAACACAAAGCCCTTGGCCTCACATAGTTTGGGATACGTTATTATTGTTTTTTTTTTTGTAATATGTATGTATTTGTATTTTTTTTTAAATTATTTAATGCACAAAATACACAATTTTACATAGACACAATTACATATTTTTTTATTTCCCGACTTATTAGAAAATTCAGTGTTAAGTCGGGACTCTTCGATATATAAATCAAAAATATTTATTTCCAAATTAAAATAATATACAGGTAATCAAAACAATATGCAAAATAATCAAAACAATTTACAAAATAATAATAGAAAAATATAAATAATAAAAATTTATGCATGTCGAAAAATGGAATCAAAAGTTATATGACATATAATATATAATATATTATAAGACAGTGATGATATACACATATACGTATAAAGATAATAATGAAAACAGCAGCGCTGTTATGTATTTATTCCCGAAGCAATCTCATACAGTGGTCTCTGCCCCTCGATACAATCCAATTATGGATCTTCATCTCAAATATAGACGTTGTTTTGGAGAACTTAATATGTTCATCCAAGACGTTGAACACTCTTGGAGCTATATATGAAAAGTGTCTCCGAGCAAACATCGCACGCGTTCTCGGTATTAAGAAGTTAAGGTTCCGCGAAAACCTCGTGCGGGCATTCTGTTGGGACCTCCTTCCGTAGTCGCCTGACCAGAAAATTGACAATGCATTCTTGATATAGATTTGACGAATATCAAGAACTTTTAACCATTGAAATAATGGTTCAGATAGGCAGGTCGGAGGGCACCGAAGCATAACTCTATGAATAAGTTTTTGCGTCTTGATTAGGGGGTTCATGACAATTGTCGAGCAACCTTCCCAGCCAATTATGCCATTAGCAGCCACCGATTGAAAAAGCGCAAAGTAGACATTTTTAAGAGTGCTAACATCCAGGATGTTTCTGAGTGAGCTAAAGACATGTCACAGTTTTCTTAATTTATATACCAGGGACTGAACCTGTGTCTTCTAACGCAAATTTCTGTCAATTACAATGCCTAGATATTTTATATTATCGACTGGTTTCAATAATTGACACGAATTTCTAGAGTTTATATGAAGCTTTAAACTGACTTCAGGTGGTGACCCATCTCTCAAACTAAATGTAAGATTTTTTTTTTGATCCACATTCAGATTTAGCAGATTGTCATCCAGCCAGTTTTTGACACTTCTCATGCCACAATTTGCTTTTTGAAACACAAAGTTCCAGTCACTAGCCTCAAACAAAACAACTGTATGAATAAATATTTAAAAAACATAAAAAAACAAAGGTTCATTGGACACTGTGGCCATAGATCTTCGTCTCTCACTCTCTGATTCCTACATTTTTAATTATCAAACCAAATAAATAGATACAAATAAAGAGAAAGAAGATCAAATTTACATTTGGAAGCTGGATTACCATACGCCTTGCAGTTACATAGCACCAGCGGGTGTGAAGAGGATGTAACTTGGGTTAAAACTCTCTTGAGGCGTCTACAGCACTTTTCAACCAAGGTCCACAGCCGCTCCTTCAAAGCGCTAGTTATAAAAGGCTGCTGCCGTGGCTAGTGTCCTGGACTCATAGATCAAGGGTCTGAGGTTTAAACCCATTTTCCCATTTTCAGATAGTGAATATTTTTTTATAACTAGTTAAAAATGGTCTTTAAAAATGAAAAATATGTGTGCACTAAAAAATGCAAATTTATTATTTTTATAATTATTATTTATTACATCAGTTGAGTATGTCATTTTAAAATAAGATTTTCTTTTGGTTATCTTCAGCAGTCCGATCGGTTAGACTTTATCCAGTTAGTATTTGAGACAAACGATTCGGTTTCTGGGCGTCCTGCCACCGCCTCCGCCATGGTACTGTCGTCGGCTAATAGCTTGTAGGCGGTGGGCGGCAATCATAATCCGCCCAGGTCAATATTTGCCCCGCTATTGAATGCTTTGCATCCCGTTGACTTCCGTTGCCCTTCGTTACGGAACCCGCTCCGCCATTTAACGGAAATAGATGATGCTATCGAGATACGGAGGCCACTTATCTAACGGTGATATTCTCTTTCTACCGGGTGGCAATATTGATTTATTTGTGAATTTACTCACTCACAATTATGGTTTTAACAAACACAATATAACATCGTAGTATTTTATAAAAAAACAAATGCTTGTCCAAATGCTTGCAGACTGTCTGGATTTTCTTCCTATTCATATTTACATTTGTTGCAACAGAGAGAAAAAACATTTTTGAGAAGGGAATATAGAAGTCAAGGCATCCACGTGGCAATGTGTGATATTTACCATTCCACTAAATGTTACTGAATACTTGTATTTAACCACTTACCGACTTTTCTATGTCTGTCTGTTTCAAGACGTACCCGTCTCTTCGTCAGGACACCAATTAAACCAATATGCAAAACCCACTATACACTTTCACTATAGTTGTTGCACAAAAATATAAAACCAACAAGACGTGCATTTTAATAAGAACATGCCCTGATTATTACAATCATGTTCTGATCAAATTATGAAAATATTTCATGTTATTTATTTTTTAAAAACATGTTTTAATACAATAACGGTACTAATTCATGACAAATAATATATTATTAATAACAAGACTCAGCGAGATAATTATTATAGCATGTCGTTAAAGATCCTTTAAAAAAAACTTTCAGTCATTTGTTGAAAATTCTTGATAAAATTCCACTGTAATGATGTTTTTTCTTATATTTATACGTGAGTTAAAAATACTTGGTACTAATAAAAGTAATTGGTCGAATAAACAAATGAAAGTGTACCAAGCATTTTTAATTAGTAACTAATATATAAATATAAGTTATTACATCAACATAATAACACTATTTGTCTTATGCATAATACTGCTAACAAAACTATATGGAGCGAGAAAAAAAAAGTTTTCTTAATACACATGAAAATCCAATAATAAGAATAATAAAAACCAAAATTATAGTAAATAATATGGACATAATAGTCTTAATGATTTTTGCATTCATATAAACTGGATAGCAATATATTATTTAGAAACGTTTTAGCACAACTATTTAACTAAAAAACGTCAATTTTAGACTTGTGCCATTATTATTTCTCATGTGCGATTTATTTCCTATTATGTTTATACGCCGCACAGGTGACTGAAAAATAGTGTCTCGTAGTTGTTTTGATAAAGGAGTCAATAATGTAGCACCATTTGTCTGGTTCTACGTGTGTTAGTATGCAATTTTCTTGAATATGTACACATTATGCTAGAAACAAATCATATCTCAATGCATTATTATTTCAACGCAAGTCAAGTCAAAGCATGCAACTGACTATAAATTTAACTTGCATAAACTTTTCTCATAATAGTGTACTTGTGCAGTATTCATAATTGTATACTATAACACTGCTGACATGAAAAAGCTTGTACTGAACTTTTTGTCACCTAGCGTATTCATAACGAAGGCGGACCATTATTAAAACGAGGTAAGAACACTTTAGGAATTGAATTTTTAATGTTATAAATATTTAAAGCACTAAATTTGCGGTTAAAAAATTTGAATATGGCCGCTTACCGACTTTTCTATATCACCGCCTCGAGACGTGCTCGGCTCTTCGTCAGGATACTGAAATGCAACATGCACTGATTTGTAAAAAATCTATAGCTTTGTGGAAGTAATATTTTTAAAAAGCGGAGAAGAGGAAGGGAGGAGTTTGGATTCACTGGCTATAGGGTGAACATTACAATAGAACATCGTTTAATGGGCTATATTGATAACAGCACTTCTCGAAACCCGTAGACTCAAAAAAGTCGGTAAGTGGCTAAATAAAATTCTTTACTAATAATTAAATTTTAAAATTGTACGGTATAATGAGTATCCATATATATAATTTTTATAATTAAATATACAAGGATTGTGTAAAAAATAAGGTTCTCAATTTTTTTTCAGGTTAAAGGCATTTTTTATTTGAACTGGAAAATACATAATTAGAAAGCTTAATTTCTTAACTATTTTTCAACATAATCATCAGATCTTTTAACGCATTTTTGTTAAAGACTAATACACTTTTGGAATCCAGCTTCAAAGAAGTCCGCAGCCAGTCCGTCGAGGAATTTGGTGATTATTAAAAAAAAAATGAAAAAAAAACAAAATAAAAGTATCATTGAAACCATTACAAAAACATTATTGAAATGATAATTGAGATATGGGTTCTTTAAACTCACTCTACACTGTAGTATGAAATAGGAGTAATAAATAATATGCCAAATAAGATTGGGGACTAAATTAAATAATACATAATGAAAAAAATAATAATTAAGAAATATAAAAAGCCAATAAAAGTAAAAGTATGGAAGAAAAGCAGATTTGGCAATTTTTGATAATTGCTAATTTCAAGCTTTAAAAAAATGACAACCTCGTCCCATATGTCAATATATGTCTAATGCATATGCATAATATGTCAATATATTTCTAAACTAATTATTTATTTGAAATGTGAACAAGTATTTAAGGTTTAAACGATTAATTCATAAATATTGAACATACTATGTTTTGTACGTGTACATAAAATTGTGGGTTTAGCTGCATGTTTGGTTGTACGGGTTGTGCTAACTAAAACCTGAAACGTGATGTTTATGAAGTGCAGTTTTTTGGACGATATTTCAGTACACCTCTTGCATAAGCACATTTAAAAACCACGTTATTTTTTCTGAAAAGCTTTTTTCACACTTCTTCAAGCTTTTCCGGGATAAAATATTATTTAATGTGTCTGCAGTAAATGGTTAGAATCCCATATTAAAATTTTGTAAGGTATCCAAAATAAAATACTTTTCTTGTTTTAATTATCCTTTAATTTTTATCTGCAAGATGGTGACAGGAAAACAATGTGCAAATACCTATTTATTAATGTTCTCTGTCCTCAGAATTTATGTAAACTGAAACACAAAAATAATCATGTTTACATACATATCTAATTTGGACTGAATACAATAATTGATATCGAACTTTCGACTATGTTAATTTAATTTATAAATGATTATGTACTCAAATCTAGCAAAAGTAAAGCATTGCCGGGTTTAGTTCGTCAGGTATAAATACCAACCTACCGTATTTACACCTGATGATGGGCAATTCGGAATCACCCGAAACTTGTTGTGTTCAAATTAATATTAAACTCGCGTGAGGCATAAAAATAAAAAAAGTTATATTTTGAATCAATTTTTCAGTTTTGTTGAATAAATATGTTCTTATTGTTCGTGGGTATAAAAAGTACTGTTCAATGTAAGAATGTTGTATTATTTCATTTTATTTTATTCAGGATTTTTACAGCTATTACAAATCAATAATTAGAAATATATTTAAAATACTGAAGCCAAACCTTAAGAAATTAGTCATTCTTCCAAAAAAAAATCCTATTCAAAGTCATGGAGTGGCTCCTCAGAATGTGAAGAAGTCAGATGAATGAGGTCTTAAGAAAAAGAATTTAATCCTGCCTTCAATAATCAATATTTATTTTTCATTCATTATTTAAAATAATATTTTTAGTTGTATGTTTTTTTTAGTTTGTTTTTAATTTTCTGTACGTGGTTTTAGTTTTTGGAATTCAGACTGTTTACTGCCATTTTTCGTACAAATTATTTATGAATTTTTTATTTTTAATAATTTATCAAACATGTTCCAATTTTACAGTTTTCCAATCTTTGTTTTTAATTTTTTAACTTTTTCATTAATGTTTCATGTATTGTATTTTTGTAATTTTATCATTTTTATTACTAATTGAATATGTGTAAAATTTGTGTGTGTATGTGAGTATATTCTGCGCGTTGTTGCGCATGTGAAGGATTTTGTGAGAGTAGGTGTGAAGGTGCATAGGTAAAAAAATTCATAAAAACTTATATTTATAACGAAGAGGGTATTGGACAGAGCTTAATATGATGATTATTAAAATAAAATGTTTATATTTATGATTCGAAACCTAGTTTTCGTTTCGTTTTATTAAATAATATTATGATGTTTTAATTGTATTTTACGGAACATAGTTTACTTCAAAACCTTATTCTAAAAAAAGAGATTCATTTTTAAATAAAATTCATACATTTTGTTACGCAAACCAAAAAATTAACAACAAAAACAAAATTGACGTATATTTTTCTTACCAGTACATAGTTACAATGATGAACAATCTTTTGAAGCAAAATTTACAAAATTTACTCAAATACACCATGAGACTAAAACCCAGTGTTTTATTTACTAAACAAACTGTTTCGTTCTGAATGTCAAAGCCCTCCGCCACACTTAAAGTTTAAAATTGGCTTTCTCCTCAGCCATATCGCATTACGGAGATTTTTGTATGCGAACGGCGATGTCGGCTGATGTTTGTGTGAAGCAACGCCTTACAGGTAGATGCTTCGCAGTGCTGATGAGGCAATGTGAGGGATGCGGCTTCTTTGATATGCTAAACATGGACTAAATTATAACGATTCGCACTGTGACCGCCGGCTCCCATAGGCCTTGACAGCGCACGTAAGGCCGAATACGTGAATTACGACGGGAAAAATAGGCTTAGGTGTTGTCTTCAAACTAATCACAAATACCCTTAAAATATTTTTAATAAACCAGCGCACAATGAACAATGAGAGTATTTTTTCTGACGCAACACAAAAGTCTGTGCTTGCTCATTCTTCGTGGTTTTTTTTTGGCTTTTTTCACCCCTAACTGGGGTGTTGTAGCTGTGCATGCACACAAAGTAAGGTTATCTTGCGCCGGCCAACAGTAGTCTTGTTGCGCTTATATTGGTGATGGGGAAAGTAGGCTGGTCCTGTTTTCCTGAATTTGATATTGAAAAGTTTTCATTGTGAATATTGAAGTCTCGGGTATGCTTTTTCATCTAAAATAATTGTTCTTATTAAATTTGTACAAAAAATTGATCAAATATGTTTTATTAATTCTATTTGTATTTAATTTTACAACACGCCCAGGTGCATTTACAAAAAATTATACAGGTAAGTACAAACATAGTAAGTAATATTTTTTTAAAAAACAACCCTTTTTTGTATACATGTAGAAACAAAAAAGCATGCTGCAATGCAAAATAAAAAGTGAAACTTTGCATAGTAAAAAAGAAAATTAATAAATATGGATATAAGAAAAATGTTGGAATTGAAAAGCAAATTATAAATAACTTGTAAAGAATTTAAGCAAAAAAAGGGTATTAAAAAATTATTGTTAAAACGAATAATCAAAATTAGTTTATTGTAGGTATATATAAGATAATAATATAATATATGGTACACAAAAATATTTGATAAATTTATTTCAGCAACATTTATGAAACACCAGATTTCTTTTTTTAATATTGGTGTTTTTTTTTTATAAAAAACTAAATTAATTACCAAATTGAATTTTGAAATTATTAAAGAATTAATTTTCATTTATTTAAAGGGGTGTTTTCACATTAGAATATTTCATAGTCCCTGGACTGGTACCTGAAGCGTAAAACTGATCACCTTACCTTTGTGTTACAAAATTAATCGAGATATGCAGGGATTGGTGTACCAATCCATTGCCCTATACAGAATTAGGTGCGAAAAGGGAATGATGATGATTATATTATTTGATATGGATCATTTTTTATTTTGTATATTGATGTGTCATAATATTTATAAATATATTGATTTTCCCGACTTAACACAGAATATTGGTGCTTCAATAAATTCGTATTGGTGTGCATAATTTTTTTTCTTCTAAATGTAATGAATAACCACAAAGTTGGTGCTTTAAACAGAAATGCATGATTTTTATTTATAATAATTTTATTTTATTTTAGTATTTACTACAGTCGAATGGATATTAATGATTGGTGATCTGCATTCTAAATATAAAGGTGTAATATGTAGAACAGCTGTTCCAATACATGAAGGTGCTGTATATGAGACAACTGTACCTAAAAGAAGCACTTACACACTTCTGGTCAAACAATAACTAGAGGTCTCAGCAAAATGTCCGTACGAGGTTTTCCCAGAGCATGAATTATGTCATACCCAAAACCTGTACGATTTTTGCTCAGAGACACCTCTCATTTATCGCACCGAGAGTTTTCAATATTTTGGAAGAACGTATTAAGCTCTCAAGGACAAAAAATATTTTTCAGAATGGAGTTAAGGACTGGATTTTCCTTAGTGGGCGGGATTTGAGTAGGAAACTCTTTGATGACTTTCCAAATGCTTGAGTCTACTGTTTATTATATTGATGTGCCATACATATGTTTTTTAAAAAATATTTTTTATAATTATTTGTAATGTTTCTAATCCTTTATTTGTGGTGATATACTCATTTGTCTGTGTCATATAATTGCTCGTCCCATCCTTTTAGTCCCATGGAGTTGAGACTTATTTTCTCAAATAATGGACAATTAACTTATGTATGTAAATAAATAAATAATATATTAGCTTGCATTTATATAAAAATTTATTTCAAATTTAATTCAATCCACTATTTGTAGAGTTTCGTTCAAAAAATATTTTTTTAATGTAATATAATTTCAGCTGGCACTTAACATTTGCACTTCCAACCGGTTCCAAAACCTTGCCATTTGCTTTTAAACGTTTAAGGAGCCCTACCAAAATATCAAATAAAATTGAACCAACATTTGACACAAACTTTTAAATATTCTCTGTAAATTTGCGTTTAATGTCTGCAGTATAGGGACATCAGCTATCCGTAGAATATTAAGTAAATATTTTTTGTTATTCTTAGATTTCAAAATCTAAAAATGATTGTTCTTAAGTGATCTGCGGGAATAGGTATCCTAATAACTCGGGAATTTATTTTCGATTAGGGGCAGTATTTTACGAAGAATATTGAATAATTTCTCAGCCTGTCCATGAACAAATTCTGGTATATTAGCATTTAGATAGGTGCCCCAGAGAGGAATATGATTTTGATGACAATTTGATGACCAGTTTCCACTGTTAATTAGAAACTTTACCCTTAACGCTTTTTCCTACCGTATTCATCCCCTTTGTGAATGTCTCTGCTTCCCTCTCTCGCCTTTTCCTTAAACTTTTCGTTAAAAACACGGATTCCGCGGTGTTCTTCGCTCTCTTTCCGTGTAATGGTGCATTCCATACAAAACAGGTTCTCGAACTTTACTTTCTAAATGTTATATTTTAATGTGTTGCATTCACTCTTAACAGACTGTGGTAAATAATTTATTTGCGCGCGGTGATGTAACATCGTGTTACCACTAGTAAAAGACGGAATATTCTAAAGTTCAGACATTTGTCATTTGAAACAAAAAAACATAGAATCATACTGTTTAATAATTCCTTTTCCATTATTTATGCAAATAAACATATAATTTAGCCCTGTTATGGCAAAATAAATTTTAAAAATCACAAATACGCCGCTCATGTTACGCGCGTGCGTCCCCCATCACTATCATCCACCGACTGGAGACTGAATCTGTTTTAGACAACACCCGCAGCAGAACAGCGTCTCTGTCTTCCTTGTTATGACTTCTATATTTGTGCTCTCTCTCGTATAGGGTATCTGTATAGCAGAGGCAAACCGTGAATAGAAGCGATTATGCTCAGCTTTCCATTATATTTGACTAACCATAATAATGTTTTATTTAAACTTTATTTTCAGAAAAACAAATAAATAATTCCCATTCATTTTAAATCATTTCCACCTTTTGTATTTTTATCCTAATATAAATATTAATATTAATAAAGCGCCCCCAGCGCCTGCGGTGAGCCAAAAAACTAGCCGATTATTCCAGCTTATTTTTTCATACAAACAAGTATACTATATTTTGAATGTCTAAACCCCAGAGCGGGTTTTTTCTCCTAGACTAAACTTGCAGATTACAAAAATTATTTGAAGATTCTTGATTTTGAAAACAGTATTTCAAACATTGTTTCTTAACGACTATTTTTCTTTGAGATGGTACTTTTGACATAAGACCACAATTACTTTCATGCGTCATATTACAGGACATATAGCGTTCGACGCGGCCGTTTTTAGCACTATTAATTTTTAAAACAATTCGGCCAGTTGACATTTCTATTGAATACCTAATATCGACTGAATTCATGGTAGTATTTTTTATTTATTTTTTTACGAAATATTTATTGAAGTGATGGATAATATATGTTTATTATATAATATATCATAAAGTTACGTCGATTGGGTTGATTTCGTGGATGAGAGTTGTTGTATCACACAGAACCACAGAAAAATATCAATTTATAGTAAATATTACTTACATTATATCATGAACCTCCTATGTAGGTACAAATTTTATAGCTTACCTGTAAATAAAATCACCATTCGCCACTGCTAAATAGATGTGTTACTGGATTAGCAGATATTTATTCTTCGCGTAGGAAGGATATTTTTTTTTGTATTAACATTTAGCATAGTTTTACAAATTTTACTTTCCAAATCGAGTGTGAAAATGTCCATTTGATGATTACAAAAAATACGAATTCACTATTTAAAAAAATAAGAGAGATATATCAAGTCTTGTGTCTTATGTCGGCCAGTGTTACAGCACGGCTATACAAGAATTGACTAGGTTTATAATAAACGAGCTGAACCCGGCAATGCTTTGCTATTGCTTAGTTTGAGTTTTTTTTAAATAGATTAAATAAACACAATCGAAAGATTCATATAAATTATTGTATTTAGTCGAAATTAGATAAGTAATTAATTTTCAAATACTGAATTTCAGTAGGTATCTTAGTAATTGTTTATGTTTGAATTCAAAAACATAAAGTAATTTATTTTCAAAAATACAATTTTTTTAGCAAATTTCAAACTCTGCTCAGGGGTATACTTTAGTTAGAAGTGCGTTTTTCAAAAATGTATTGAATATCAGTTGATATTATTTTAGTATTACTAGAAGTAAGGGTAGAAATTATAAGGAATTTAACTGAATAATCTAACTTGGATCCATAAAAAAACGAATGTTGTTTGTAAACATTCAAAAACAAACATTATTTATAGATAAAAAAATAACGTCCATCCATTTTTTTGCATACGCACTCTCGGCGAATGCAACCCTGGTAATAGATAAAAAAACATTTGCGCTCCTAACTTTTTTGTACTTAATAAATTGAAGATTTTATGAGCCATAAACCAAAGATGTAGCTTTATCTGAAACCGCACGTAATTCAGTCTATTGGGGACAACCATTTGAACATAGCCTTTTATATAAATATACAGATAGAAATGCGTCTACGTTTATTAAAAAACGAACGAACTCTAATGTGCTTGTAGGAATTCAATTCATCTAGATGCATGGGAGCTCTTACCTAGTTGGAGGCTGATAGAAAAGAACGATTTAGAAATCGATTTAGAAACCTTAGAAGGTTGAAGTGATCTATAACATAACTAATAAAAGAGACTTTCCCAACTACACGTTGTAACTGTATTGCATGAACGGAGTAATTGGACTACACGTTGGAGCAGATTCACTTTGTTATCTGACTGTGTTATCACTTATCATTGTCCATTGTATATATTGTCCAGTGTTCACTTTACTTCCTAGTGGGAACTTGGTTTGGTGAACTATTTCTTTGGCTGTCAGATATTTTACCTGTATGACTGATATCCACGCATGTCAACAATACTTTGTCATCAGTAATTTAGGTGTTTTGGTAATAACTTTTTTACACACAAGAAATATGTGATTTCGTTTCTACATTATCTTTAATACGATAATAGGTTAGGTTAGAGTCATTATTTTAAATAGGGGTATTTAATGTTAAAAATAACGAATTCCATATGTATCTCTAAATAATATACACTTTTTCAGTAATAAATATACATGTTACTCGATTAACATGTAAAAAATAATCAAAATACGTAAAATTTTACTAGAAAAATAATATAATACAGATATGTATTGTAAAAAATGATTAGGGAAAGTTTTTGCCGATTTCTTACTTTGTCAACTTCCAAATGCTGTAGTTACATTTTTTTTGGTAAATGCTTTAACGTTTTCAAATAAAATAAAAACATTGTAAAAAAAATAGCTGGTGTCGCAGGATTAGCGGGTTATTTTATTAAAAAAAACGAACAAATGACTATCGTGGGTCAAATCTATTATTTTCTTTAAATAATGAAGTGTTTAACATTTAAAAAATTTACAGTAGATATGTAAATATATACTTAATATAAGTGAAAAAAATGTACCTTTCAATTTTTTAAAACACTATTAACAATATAACAAAACCATTTATTATCAACAAAAAAAAAGAACATTGGAAAAAAAATATACAAAACCCAGAACTGCGTAGTGAAAGTCTGAAGGTTCATTACTGAAAAAAACCCTCTAAGACTGAATACAGAATTCTGTCAGTATAGACATGTGTGAAATAGAGCAGATCCAGAAGGAGATCCAGATAAGATGCTCCCGCATGTTGGCAGGATGTGCATTGGCAGACTTGTGTACGCTGCGGTCAACGAAATTCCATATGGACAATGTCTCTCTGAAAGACCAGCCGAGAGATAGAAAGAGAGTTGGACCTCATCATCATCAGAGAGCAATTATTAGTTTTTTGTAACACAGATCTTAGTATCTATTAAAAATGAAGAAGAAGATACTAAACACCCTTTTCCCAAATAATGATAAATCGAGTATTTAATTTTCTTTTAATTATTTGTTTATAAATTTGACAACCGCCGGCTTCGGAAGGCTCTTCAGGATAAGACGGTGTAACTTGTCACACCGCTCACGCTCCCCACCCCCTCCCTCCCCCCACTCTAACCCGCGACGTCTCACCCCCACCCTTCGGATAATAGGACCGCAAAATATTCCGCGGTACCCATTTGGCATTCAGAGTTCATTCTCGACACATTTTTTCGACGCGGCAAAACTTGACTTACGAGAAATTTGAATACGTCTATCTTATAAGGGTGCGAAATATAAATGTTGTGTGTACTATTCCCCCGAACAAAATGCCATTAGTTGTTGTTAAGGGAAGATCCTACATTGAGTAAATGCCTATGCTTTCGAGACTACATTATTTTTACGACAGTTAACAGCCGTGACCATAATTTATAACCATCCAATAATTTATGAGCATTAATTATCTTTATTTTTAGTAGAGTTTTGTATTGGTATAACAGTGGGGTCCTTAATAGGTTGGAGCAAACGAGCTGGGAGTGCGGCTAGAAAAAGCAGGCACCGCATTCAACATTTTTTTTTTCATTTCCGCCTAGATTATGCTATATACATACCTTTTGTTAATTATACACTTTGTCAATTTAAGTCGATTTTAAGAATGTTTAGATTAAGTATTATTCATTTATGCCAATCTATTGATATTATCAAATATTCAGATTACGAAAATATTTTATTTTTTAGATTTCTTAGTGCCACAGCCACAACCACAACCCGGTTCTAAAACAAAACTTAATTTTGCTTGTATTTTACTCTGTAATAATAACAAATTTCTCTTTCCACTAAAAACATTTTTCACGAAATTTTGTTATTTTTTCATTGGTAAAATGTACCTTAAGAAATAAAATAAAAATCCTCCCAACATACGTAAGTCGCTGTACAAAATGTATATTTAAATCACTTGCTTTGTGGTTATTCATTATAACGTATTAACTTTTAAAAATATATCGTAAAACGTAAAAAAAACTTTAATATTATATAAAAAACACTGAATGTGGCTAAATATTTTTTTCCGAACAATTAAAAATAATATTATAATTTTTATTTAAACGTCGGATTAAGGATTCTACATGCTGAACAAAGAATCTTCAAAATTAGTTAACTTAGACATTTTACAAATTTA
The DNA here is from genome assembly GCF_059751315.1 of Micrasema longulum. Taxonomy (NCBI): domain Eukaryota; kingdom Metazoa; phylum Arthropoda; class Insecta; order Trichoptera; family Brachycentridae; genus Micrasema; species Micrasema longulum. Next base: position 486,574 of record NW_028278206.1, read on the forward strand.
TAAAGCGGTAAATAAAAGTAAAATTTACAAATAAACAACATTTCCTCTTCTGTCTAATTTTAGAATTGCAAGTGATCGAATTTCAACCCCCCCTCACTCTATATTTTAGAAAAAACTTGATCTTCATAAAAAAAAAATTTACGTATTTATTTATTTATTTAAATCTTTAAGTAGGGCACACATATCATACATATTTTTATGTGTGTTCTAATAATAACATTGCAAATATATTTAATTTATAAATTGTTTATCACATGTCTTGACCATTATTTTAAATTTTGATATGTTTTTTTATTCATAAATATTTTTTTCCATTTCGTAATACTTTTTAATTGCTTTAAATATAATTGAATTTTGTGACTTTGCCTTTTTCCTAAATGGAAGTCTAATTTTGTTCTTTTCTCTAGTATTGTGATCGTGTTCATGCTGGTTCCGATCAATTTTTTTCCAAAATTCTGTTTTTTTATTAGAGTTTATAATTTTATGAACAAATATCATTGTATTGTAAAATATTCTTTGTTTATATGTTAATAATTTCATTTCATTTACCATCGACTTTACCCTCGTATATCTGTTTTTTTTCAAAATGATTCTAAAGGCTTTATTTTGTAAAACAGTTAGTTTATCTATGTTTTCTTTGTTTGATAAAAATAAAATGCTACTACAGTAGTTAACGTGTGGTTCAATAATTGCTTTGTAAATAGTTTTGCAGGAGTCCTTATCAATAAATCTTCTGATCCTTCCCAAAATTGATATTTTTTTGCAATCTTATTTATTACCATCTTAGCGTTTTGGTGAAATGTAAGTTTTGAATCCAACATTACACCTAAATATTTAATTTCAGTGACTTCATTAAGTTTTTCATTTTCTATTACAATTGATGGTGTATTAGCTCCATGTATGTATTAAGGTCACACGCTGGCCAATGCGTTTACCAGTACGCCGACGCGCGTATTGGCAACGAAATAGCCAAACTGCTAACACGTTGGCGAGTCATTCAGTACACGTCTGTGCGGACCAATGTACAGAAGTAAAAAGTGCTCTCTGATTGTGCGTAGCGCACTAAGAGCTGTGCCAATGGGTGGATGACGACCAGTTCTCGGCCGGCGCTCCTTGATGTGTGTTAAAAAACCGACTACAGACGTATCGCGCACCAGCTTATGTGTCTGCCCCATCTACACGTTAGCCAATAATTGGCTAGCGTGTGTAGCAGGAGCGAATCATCCATATTATCGATTACACGCAGCTTACCGTTATATTTAACTATCAATAATAATGTTGTATAGTAGTTTTAACTATATGAGAATAAATAAAACAATCTTCATGTATTATAAATGAACGTCACCGTTTATATCTTCCTCAAAAAATAAATAAAACATCTAAAAGCGCACCGACTGACTGACTGATTACTGCAGCGTGTTTTTCAATACAAAATGTAACCGCATTTTCATATCCAAAAACCCAGTTGGCATGTATATTTTCCTTGCTGAGTTTACTCGCAGATTACATATATTATTTGAAGCTTCTCTATTTGTAAAATAGCATTTCGAACATTATTTTTTAAATACCATTTTCGTTTGATAGTATTCTGTTTACATATAACGCCAGTTTTTTTGTCCGCTCGTCTACTAGTGGCGCTGGATTCAATTTTTAGCATTATTCATTTTCAGTTCCGAAAGAAAAAAAGCTGACGGCGCGGCGGTCACGACGCCGACGGTCACGTGACATTTTTGTTGCAATATCATTGCGAATATGTCCAATGAATGTTTTTGTTATGTTATGTAATGTAATGTAATATGTAAAGTTAAAACTATGTATTTTGGAAATGTTTGAGTATGTCCAAATGCTTGCAAACTGGCTGGATTTCCTCCCTAGGGAGTAGAGCTAAATTTATTTATTATTTATTTTTACTTCACAAAAGTCAACAGATGGAAGAATTGAAGAAATATGGATGTTCAAACATAGGCAAAAGGGTGAATATTACACAGTGTGTAAAGTGGCCATTTAAACCAGCCAATGACAGGTCATAAGCTCTGTTAATGCCTAGACGTCCATATTCCCTTCTCAAAGATGTTTTCCCTCGCTCTTGAAATAAAATCAAAAATGTATTTTGGCATAAATTAATCAATCTTAATCCAATCTAAGGTTTTTTTCTTTTTCAGAAAAAATATATATTAACGTATCCCATTACGTAAAAGAAAAAAAAAGTATAAATAATGGGGAGGGACGTCTTACAGTACTATGTTTATTTAATTTTTAATTAGTAAATATTTTCAGTATAAAATGTAAATTACAAAAAAAAATATACTGTGTTTTCAATCAGTGCTACACAAAAAGGAATTATGAATATAAGTATTTTATTAGCCTTTTTTTTATCATATTTATTTTTTTTTACTTTTGCATGCATGTACTGTAGTACAATGGATAATATACTTATATATTTCGCAAAGTTATTAATAGTTGTTTGTTTGTTGGATTATTGGTTGCAATTATTTTAGTTAAAAATAACTATGTATTCCGTCTTCTGTTGTCAGCAAGTGAAATTGGAGCTGGAGAGGTGAAGTTGTTTTTACACAAAACCATAGAAAAAGAATTCATGTACCTGTATGTACTTTATAACTTTTACGTACATGCAGGTATAATTTTTTTTTCAATAACTTACTTATAAAAAAGTCACCATTTGCCACTGGTGTGTAATCACCTTTAGATTAAGTATTTTATAGACTTGATTCAAATTATAAAATGAAATAGTATTAATGATTTTACTGTTTCTTGCTAAAAAAGCTTTTGTAGCTTCGAAAACGGTCGGTAACAAAACAAATTGTTTTTTTACTAGAGAAAGTATTTTGAAATTCGCGTCATGTCCCTTTTCTAAAACTTGTCTAACGCCTTTCAACATTCACATTTAGCCTCTTTATAATTTCGGGATCCCAGGAACTGTCGGATTTGCTCATTTTGCTTTCCACGCCGCCTCCTCGGGACCACTTATTCCCGCTTAATTTCCATATCGCGATTGCTTATCCCGAATAATTAACTGTTTTCCTTTGCCAAAGAAAGGCGATACTTTGACACAAGGATTAGCATTCGCGTATAGTCCCAGGTGAGAGCATCAGGTACCCTGATCACGAGCCTGCTAAGAGTCTCGGCGACAATATTTCCTAATAGCAATTTCCCCTAAAATCTCCTTTGGTTTTGGGTCACATAAAACATTAGCGCATAACTCAAGATGAAAGGTTTGAACGGTGTTGGAAAATTATAGAAACTTCTTTCGAAAATGTTATTTAAACTGGAGCCTACTTTTTTTTTTTAATAAGTACTTCCTATTTTATATATCTCAAATACCTACAAACAACTCGTTTTTATACTCATTGTTTTGTTCAGACATTTTCATGCATACTGTTATTTTATTTGTTTATTTTCTAACTCCTTCATGCCAAGTTGTCAATTTTGTTTATTATGATTCTGTTTCTATTTCACACATAGAATTGCATTAAAGTATTAACTCTTGTGTGGCTGTGATGTCACTCTAGTCGACATAGGACACACGACTTGATATATCTCTCTTATTTTTTAAAATTATGAATTCGTCTTTTTTGTAATTTTCAAATGGACATTTTCACACCCGATTTGGAAAGTAAAATTTGTATAACTATGCTAAATGTTAATGCAAAAAAATATTTATCCTTGCTACGCGAAGAATGAATCTCCGCTAATTTAGCAACACATCTATACAGATACCTTATACAAGAGAGAGAACGAAGATAGAAGTGATAACAAGGAAGATAAAGACGCTGTTCTGCGGCGGGTGTTGTCTAAAACGTATTCAGTCGGTTGATGAAAGTGATTAGGGACACGCGCGTACAAGAGCGGCGTATTTGTGATTTTTAATTTATGTTGCTATAACAGGGCTAAATTATATATTTATTTGCATATATTACGGATAAAGAATTATTTAACAGAATGTCAGCATGTTTTTTTTTCTTCAATATTTGAACTTCAGAATATTCCGTCTTTTACTAGTGGTAACACGATGTTACATCACCGCGCGTAAAGGGATTATTTACCATAGTCTTTTAAGAGTTAAAGATATATGTTAATATACAGGTAAAACAAAAAATATATTTATTTTATTAACATATACGGCAGAATTGCTTTTTACGAAACATATAATATGAAAATATTTGGTTTAATTATTTTTTTATAATATACGATTTTATACCCAAGATTAAGAAACAAAAATTTAATGAAAAAATTATATAGCACGTTCAGTAGAAGCTTAAAACAATTAAAAAATTAATGAAAATATCAAGTTAAATAATGAAATATTTTAAAGGATTAATAAAACAAGGAAATAAAGTTACTGTTTCATATAGTAATTATACTAAAGGGTTAATTACCACTCACCATATTTCAAAGGTTTATTCTCTATTAATTTAGTATTTATATTAATGCAAAAAGTATACAATTAGTTTATTAACTAATACGCTTGCCTTAAGCACGGAGGTTCTGGGTTTGAATTCCAGAAAAATTATAATAGGTAATTAAGATTTTTTTCAAGCCTGATTGTTTCATCATCATATAAAATAAAAACACTCATTGAGTAAATTGGAGATAAAACCAGCATGTCAAAACTTAAAAAAAAAACACATTTAAAGCTCATTTAAACCCCTTAACGCTTTGGGAACGAAATCATTACTATTTAATTAAACTTTCTCGTACATTTAAAAAAATATTTTTAGAAACTCGAACTTGCACATATTTTTAATTTGTATGTCGGCAAAAAGTTTTACATAGTCGTGAAAAACTTTAATTGAACTCACATATTATATTACAGTATGAAATGTTTATAAATTTTTTGTTGTTTTTCAAATAAATATTTTTTTTTAAAAAAAGCTAAAGAGAGCGTATTTTTTGTTTTATGCTTATCTACACGTATTGTGTTTCGACTAAAAAATTGATAACATCTTTGAAAATGTCGTATTTGATTTATTTTATGCCTTAAATAATATATGCATTTGCCAATTATATTTTTAAAAAGCTTATAACTTGATATGAAAAATTATTTTAACTATTGCTATTTTCCTCCACGGATATTTGATATTATTGTTACCAACACATCTCACGGTGCTTATAAATTCCTTTATACGTTTACGATTTCATCTCGTGTGTCCTATGAATCTAGGGGGTGCTTGGGGATGGTTCGGAGCGAGTTGAGGGGTATAATTAGATGAAAATACACAGCAGAACACAATAGCTGCTAAACACAATTACCTGTCATGACACTAGAGAAAGGGGATGCTGGGGAAAGGACAGAGACAGGGAATACTGAGAACCAAGGACAATATTATTATAAAGTGATCAGGAACGAGAGGGGTTTATTGGTCAATTAAAACGAGAACGTTTTTTAATGAGTGAGTCGATTTTACTTGGATGAACAAGGTTCTTGATTTTTTTGCTGAATTCTGTTGAATTAAACAACAAAATATAAAGTATAACCCGCACCTAACGATGCATAGCGTGCACAGTAATGTTACACAAATCCAGAATTATGCCACAGCGTCTGATGAGAAAAAACTATAATTACATTATTACTTTAAAATGTATTTCAAATTCGGATTTGTTAATAAGGAACCATGCAAAATTATTTACAACACTGAATACTAGGGTAGCAGCTATTAAACCTGGAAAATTAAAACTTAATTACTTTATTAGGAAACACAGCCTTAAGAATTATTTGAAAAAAAAACACACGGAGACAACGTCGATGTCAAATAAATTACATATACTTTAATATAGACGAAGAATATTTTACAGTACCATGATGAAAAAAACTGATTAAAGTCAACTTGAACATGATCAAGATATCAGAGAAAAGATAAAAATCAGACTCTCATTGAAAAAAAAGGTGAAATCACAAAATTATATTTAATATAAGGCAGTAAAAAAAAATATTTAAAAAATTCTGGAATTTTCTGAACATACTTTAACAAATAACCATTCATTATTTAATTTTGAATGTGGAAAAGAAATATTACATTGAAATAATAAAACTCATCAATGAAATAATTTGGAAATTCTCGAAATAAAAATGCCGTCAATCAAAATTTAAATATTATAAATAATCAATTAAACTTAAGTCAAAGACCTTTTTTTAAATATTTTCCCTGCTAAGTCTTACCCTACCTACAATTACCCCCTCTCTTACCCCTACCCCACCATAAACACAATCACCCCCTCCTCTATCGACACCCACTGTTCACTGTTTATTTTACGTATGTATATTTAGTTATTATTTAACACTGAAGAGGGCAACGTGAGTTGCCGAAACTAGTCGGATGTGACAATAATAAAAGTGGTTCATAAAACAAAGTAATTTTATTTATACCTTTAAAATATCACAATGAACTACAAAATTAGTGCTACAAACATCCAAAACGGTAAAAAAATATAACGAAACGGGAAAAAACATTGATGAAGAAAAATAAATAAGTAAATTCAAACTTAAGGAAAAGTACATGTTTTAAACAATTTATCAATGAAATATATGTTTTATATATGTTTAAAGTATTGACTATGCATTCAATCATTTTAACTAATGTAGGTTAACATTTTAACTACGGACACGCTAGTGTTTGCATCCCCTTTAACTTCATGCAGTAGACGTAATTTTTTTAAAAATACTTTATTTATTACGGCTATGATAAAAGTGAAAGTGTATTTTAGTATTTGCATGTAGGTGTAGTGAAAGTCCCGACAAGAGACGGGTACGTTTCAAAACCGGTAGATATCAAAGGTTGGTAAGTGGTTAAATACGTATATTTACTTACATTCGTTTTTAAATATACATAAATACAATGTTATTATCAGAGCTCACATGTGTATTTATTTATCTGTGCCGTAATTTAAGATTAAAAAAAAAACTTAATTAAAAGTAGGTACTTACATAAATATATTACTTATATTTAATTTCATTCGTAATTACGGTCCAATTTATTGAAGAAGCAGAAAATAAAGAATATTTTTTATTAATATGTTTTTCGCTATGTTATCAATATATGGATACAAAAAATAATACTGGCAGCTGCCAGATCATTGCCAAAGATTGACGAAAAAAAAATGTCAGCGCAATAATTAATAATAATAGAAAAACCTGTCTGTTTATTTTACGTCTGGTTTTTAAAGGACGATCCTTCCATGTGCAGAAATGGGGTCTTATTTGAATTATATCGATAAGACGGTAAAAGCAGCGAATGTTTATTTGTATCTTATTTTTCTCGTGCCGCTCCGATCGGAAACTGGCAACCATCTCTTGGAACTCTTCTCAATCCTAGACCATTTTAACAAGCATTGCTGCATACCAAAGTATTCCAAACCACTGCCAAAGATTTCTGAGCCCAGATGTTTTTTTCGCCCCTTACTGCGTTTAACCTCTATCTTCTCATTCTCCATGAGCTGTTGAAGGCAGAGGCGAATTGTCCAAAGAAGCGGTTATACACAGCAAACCATTATATTTGACTTTCGATATAAATGTTTTATAGTAACTATGTTTTAGGGAAAATAAATCAATTTTTGTTATTTCTCACAAAAAAACACGACCGTTTATGGTTTATCTTCCTACGAAAAAAAATTATCTATAAAGTGCGCCCAGAGCCCAGCCAGTTCTCAGTGAACGATAAAACTAGCCGATTACCTCAGCTTATTTCTCCATACAAAAATTACACTATATTTTACATCTTTTTCCACTGGTGGTTTTTAGTACTAAAAGAAGCTTGGAGATTACAAATACTATTTGCGGGTTCTCTATTTGGAAACTAGTATTTCGAACATTATTTCCGAAGGGGTGTTTTTTTTTTCATATGACACCGTTGACATATTATGTCATATAAGGCATGTGGCGCTCGAAGCGGCCGTTTTTAGCATTATTCATTTTAAAAAGAATCGCCCGGTACTCGGCTGGAAAAATTTGCTCAATGTCATTTTGGTATTTTATTATAAACTTTTGTACAAGGTTTTTGTATTTAAATAGTGTGAAATACGTATATTGCGAACTTAATAATAATAATGTTTGTTTTGGTTGATTTTACAGAACCACAAGGAAAATAGCTATTTATAATTGTATTGTACTTATTTGAAGGCACAAATTAATGATATTTTTTTGTAGATTATCCATACAAAAAATCACCGCTTACCACTTGTATTTTTTTCACGAAATATGTGGCCAAAGTTCGTGGCATTTCGTATTTTGACAGTGGTTGCCAGTTCTCGGTCTTTTTTAATTATATTCAGTACCTTTCGTAGGGCACTCGTACAACACATAATAAACGCAGCAGTCTCCTATACAACCACATTGTAAATGTATTCATTTTAGCCAACACTCAGATTTCAAGAGTCCATCTTTCCATTGCATACAACAGCACGGTTAGCACGTATCCTTAACTTCATCTCGTGCTAAACCTCAGCGCTCTGTCACATAGGAGTTAGTGCATTTTGCAGAAGATTGACCTCACAATCTAAATTCCGGATTTTATTTCAGAGTCTGGGTTCCTCACCATTATGTAAGTATTTAAAACGAGAGCTCTGTTTTTTTGCGCCACCGTAAATAGTAATATTGAAGCTGGTTGATGCTTCTCTGTTTGCTGATTACCTTTGATTTAGATTTGAGCGCATTCATTTTGTTTATGTCTTCTTTTTCTTCCTCAGCCTTCCGCACTCTACTGCTGAATATAGGCTTCTTCCATATCCATCTATTTTTTCGGTCGGTTGTTGCTTACAGCCAATTTTTACCCCCCACAGCAGCTATGTCGTCGGACCCTATTTTTTGAGGTCTTCCGACGCCTCGCTTATTTTCCCAAGGTCTTCATCCTAAAATTTTAGGGGTCAATCTTGTCGGGTCTTGTCTCGCAACCTGTCCTGTCCATTGCCACTTCAGTTTTGCTACGCAATTAATGATATTCGCTCTTTTGGTTCTGTTCATAATTTCCTCATCTACCGGTTTTCAATTTTTTTTAATCGGTTACTATTTGTTAGGACTATTAAAAACATTAAATGAGGAAGTTCAGTGTTTTTTTGCTGTTTAAAGACTATTAAACTAAGCCAAAATTATTGCTTTTCATTGTTTTGTATTGTATTACCAGCGCCATGAATTTTAAAAGTTTTTTATATTTTTAAAATAACTCCGCGCATGACGTCAGAAGTTCTTCTCTTTCAGTTCTCCCGGTTGGTTCGTTTACGGTTAACAAACCTGATGTACTTCACAGCACTCATATCATTGGTGGTTCATTTGAACCAGTGACGTAGTTTAAAGAAATAAATATCAAATAAGTGTTGTTTTAAAACAGCTATTTATACGAAACAGCTACAGTCTTACAATAATACAGAAGAATGAGTTAATAAAAGCAATAATTTTTCGGGAACAGCTGTAACCGTCTCATAAGAAAATTGTTACTATGAAGAAAAATTTGTCAGGGTATCACATAAAACTGTTTTTGAAAAGTGTCAAACCCCCCTTTTCTCATGAAAATGAAAAAACGTGAAATTATTATTTCTTAAATAACAGTTACGAGCAGCGTGGCTTGTTCCAAGTAACCGTTTTATTAATCTTTTGAAATTGATCCCCTTGCGGTTGCCGTTTTTTTTTAATTTTTGACCCATACTGCTTTTAACTGTTATTTTTAATCAGTTTCACCAAACAGTTATATGTGTAACGGTTACTGTTACTGCTACTTCTTTTAAATAACCGAATCGCCTATCTCGAATCCGCACACAATGGTGGAACGGGCACTTTATACTAGGGATATCTAGATTTAATCGAATGCAGCGTATCTCTGTCATTTGTTACAGAAAGGTAAGATAGTCAGTATTACTCTTCAGGAGCCAGTCCAGGGAAAATGAAATATTTCAGTGTGAAACCAACTTTGAAAATAAAAGTTTCATGTCAATCCTCCTAGGAATTGAACCCGGGACCTCGAGCGTAGTTGGCAAACGTGCTAACCGCTCTACTATAAGGCGGGCGTTTCTGAACTTGATTTCCTTCAATATAGAAAGTCCATATATAAATAAATAAATAAACAAAACAACACAAAGAGATAGTCAGTTTTCAATAAATAAAAATATTCAAAAATAATCAAATAAACCATTACAAATTAAATAATACTATTAGTTCCATATACTGCTATCTTCCATGTACTCATTAAGTCCATAATAGGCCTTTTTTGAAGTACGCTTGTTATGAAAATTTTGAACTTATTGTCCGAAATAATAAGGACATTGTCGGGTATTCTATTGTAGAAGCGTACGCAGTGCCCCACAAACGATGTGCCTACCTTGCTTAGCTTCAATTTCGGGATTACCAATTTGCCCTTATTTCTTTTTTGAAAGAGAGATATATTTTAACGCACGTACATGGTAATATAATTAAATAAAATACGTGACGTATCTAAACGTTTTAAAAATGTTAACAGGCATCGTTTTTTTTTTTTAATTCTCAAAGTACAAAAAACCTAACCGGATAAAACCTAACCTAACATTTAAAAAAAGCAGAAACGCTCTAAAGCGCTTTTATTTTTTCAGACCATTTTCGGCTCTTAAACCGCCATTTTTGTTCCAGAGAGCAGAGTTCCCGAAAACTTTTTAAGTTGAAGATCCTTAATTAAAAACAATAGGGCAAATAACGATTACTTCATGCACATGTTACCCTTAACTTTCTACCTTCTTGTTCCGCGCCCTCCCCCGCACGCCTGCCCTCGCCCCGCGCGGTCACCGCCTGCTTCCAGATACAAGACTTCTCAAACATTACACTTTTTATCTATCTGCTCGTTTCTACCATTATGGGATTCTTGTTAAATATAACCTGTTTAACAGTCAACACCTGAATTTTAAATTATAATAAAAATTAAACTTTACAAGACCCAAATGAATTCTTGTGGATATTAAATATAATTGGTATTCTATACGCACTAATAAAATTATAGTTAACTGTTGGGTATTTTCCTCTATCAATCTACAGGACTACAACAATCTTCTCCAGGCAAAACTTTATCTCTCCTTGCGAGATAACTAAAACTTTTACGAAGTATATTATGGTCAAAGGTCTGTTCTTTACCTTCAGTTCATGAATATTATTATTTAAGTGCCCTTAACATTAGAAAGGAATGTTCATTGACCTAATAATTAAAACATGTAAAATAAAAAATCCACCCATAACTGACGTTTTGCAAAGTTATCGTGGCTCGTTTTCTCACTCCGTTTTGTTTGCCATATACTACGCGATAATACATTTCCCCCTATCTTATTTATAGTGTATTTGGGGTTTCACTAGCAAAAATCAGATCTTTGAGATTCAAGTTCTTCCAAACAGAGCTCTGAGAAACGTTATTAGACTAAAATGGAATTCCCATATCAACGATATTTACCAACTGATATAAATACTTCATTGCAAAATAATGGCACTGCATGACATCACTGAGGTTATTTTGAATAACATGAACTTTTAATATTTACAACCACAATTCACGAAACTCAAAAAATCTAAATGTATCTAAATTTCGCTCAACGACGTTCGGTAAAAAATGTCTTGAAAATGTTGGCCATTCTCAATTTGATCAACTGCCCGATGGACCATAAAACAAAAAAATCGAATAGGTAATCTCAAAGTGAATCAATTGCGAATTTCTATAAATAATCTTTGATACTGAGTCTCACGTTTCTAGTATTATGTTTTCATACTATTTTGGATTGATACAAAAATATTTATTTTTATGTTACTCCTGGGAGTATAATATTTTGTTAATGTTTTATATTTTTATTCTTATTTTTAGAGGTGGGGGGGTCAGTGCTACGCAAGTTTCTGACATCAGTGTGACCTGTAAAGATCTATTGCGACGGGTCCCCGTGAATAGTTCTCGTTTTTCAAACCCAGGTCTACAAAGACCTGGCTTATGTGTGGGAGACGAAAGTTTACATTTTTTTAAATCTTCCCCTCCAAGTCCGGATCCATAAAGTGTCGGGCTATCAGGTAAGGGACAAGTTCTTCAACATCTTCAGGTTTAATCAGTAGTCCCCCGAGGATAATGCTACTAAAGTAAAGCATCATATTAACAGAATAAATATGAGTGTTTCCTCATCTGCACTGCAGAACCTACGTCTAAAAGTTTTGGAAAGGTTCATTCTAGCAAGGTGTCTGTTCAATCTGCAGTGCCTTATAAGGGCTCTCATGATAACCCTTACTTGATTTCAGCTAAGTTTTTTTGGGTTGATTGAAAAACATTGTGAGTACTCTTTATGTACCATATGTTTTATTAATAATAAAAACTTTAAAAAATAGTCTTTATCGCTTTAAGCTATTTTTAAAAGTAACATTTTTGTTCAATGATTTTATTAAAAATTAAATATCTATTTTACCATACTAAAATAAATAAGACAACTTAGTTTTTAAGCACCAATTTTTATTTTCCACCATATTTTATCAGCTAAAAAATGGTTCAAACCTCGTTTCAAGTCCCATCTCTATGGGCGTGTCGGATATTTTAAAGGAACAGCAGAAACAATAACCGTTTTACAAATCAATTAAAGCGGTTTTGAAATAACAGTTAGCAGCAGCGTAATCAAAACTCTGTTGCAAACTACTTCTGAAACAGTTTCACAAAAATAAAATTTCTTCTAACGTTCAGAAAAAATCGTTACCTGTAATGAAAAAACGAAAAACTGAAAATGAAAAACTAATCGGGATGTGTGAAACATTAGAGTAATGTGGGCACAACCTCTGGCCATATCCTCTCCCTTTGGAATGGCTTTCGATCACATATGACTGAAGTCGATCCCTGAGGGGAGAGTGGTTACGGGTTTTGCCCACACTTCTGTTAACTGTTTTTTTTTTTTAACAGTTTGTTGTTATCTTGTTTTTTTACCACCTCTAATTAAAAGTCGTGCAAGGTGACAATTTGACGTATTCATCGAGGTTGGTGACGAAAAGTGAGAACGAGACAAAAAAAAGTGAACCAAAAAACCCACCTAATGTTAACAAAAATTGGACTGTAACGAAAAAAACTAATTTCATTCAGTTTTGTAAAAGGCTGGAAATATTTTAATCAAAGAAAAAAGCACGGAAATGGACATACCATTGATGTTATGAGGATTTTCTTCTATTTTGGGCACTGGATAATAAAAATTCCCTATGAATTGTGATATTAGACGATTTATTAAAATAACTTTTACAAAAACGCACGACAATTTCAAGAATTCTATGAGGAAGAACCATGAAAATATCAATAAGCTAATCGGGACCTTTAATCTTGAAACCGCTACACAATTACGGGACGTCAACACGACACAAAATTAGAATTTCTAATGCAACACTTTGGAGAACCTCCGCTCTAACTTCTCCTCTTCCCTTACATCTGTTCTCCACCACGTTCCTTCCTCCCCAGAATGTTTGTTTCTTCTTTTGTTCTTTTTAAATAACATTATTTGTTTAGCAAGTTTTCGACAGAGCCCCTACGTGGTAACTCGACCCCGTTACCTCGCCGTGTATTCCGCCACTACGCTTTTATTAATAAAGAAAATAAAAACTTTTACCAAAGTAACATATTTAAAATAAATTTCTTAGCACAGAGGATCCCACGACCGTACGCAACTACCAAGAGAAAAATGTCGGTCCTCAACTCCTGGCATAAAATAAATATATTCTACTTGTTAGACCAAATTTATTGAATTTATCAGATCTTGCGTATTAAACCTAATGAATTGGTTCTAAAATCTCAAAGCTCAATTTGCTGAGAATTATAAAAATAATAAATCTATTAAAAAACTCATTAACCTAGCCAGATCGAAAAGGGAAAGTCGAATCCCCCATAGATCAATTATTCGGTAACTCGAGTATACTTTTACGAGAAAATACTTTTTTTGGTTTTTGAATTTTCAAATCGTTTGATATAAATTTTAAAATCTTGAAAATTTTAACGGTTGACTTTACGTACATAAGAATTCGGCGAGCCAACAAAAATGAATAAAATACGTGAATGAGTTAAAAATGTGAAGGCGACAACATAAATAAATTATTACACGATTATAAACACATCCAACTTTTAACTCTCGTGATAACAATCAAGCACTGGAGTCGTTTGGTAGCCCCGTTCGGATCATGTGTAATTTTTGTAAGCTTAGTTAAGAAGAGTTTTAGAATCATTTTTTTTCGATTTTACCATTGTGATAAATTAGCAATCAATTATTTATTGTTATCATTTAAATATTCGTTAAATAACTGGTGATTTGTTTACCATGCAAGAGGTCTTGGGTTCGATTCCCAACATGGTTGACTTGATATATTTTACTAATTAAAATGTATTTTTTCAATACAATATTTCATAAAAAGTTAGAAATCACATGACCTTCCACCTAACCAAAATGATCAAAATACGCTACGGTTGATCTACCAATGCAGTGCCATGTGCACCATTTGGTGTGAAGAGGGAATAAAAAAAACGAAGAATGATTTAAACAATTTTTTTTATTATTTTAGATTATTTTGTCAGCCTTTTCAGCATGACTTAATAAGGATATTATGATAATATTGAGTATTATAATATTTTTTCTGAAATTATAGGTAAAATAATGATTACTTTAGGAAATTATATTTAACAAGTATTTTTGATCACGATTTTCATAAAAATATTACTTTTACTTTTTTATTTGCAAGAATATGATTGAATGTGGAATAAATATATAATATTATTACCCCTCAGCGCCTGTGCTCTGACATCCTCACATTCTTAACCTAATAATATTCTGATAAGGTATAATCTAGTCAAACAGGAAACTCATTGAAAGTCTGGAAGCTCACAGAGAATACTTTTTTACAAAACTAATTACCTTTGTGGCCCGTGTACCACGCGTGCTAAATAAGTCACCGTCTTTTTTGTTCGTCAAACAAAAACTTTTATCTCGTGTATCGCATATATATAATACGCGAACGCCTCTCATAAACGGGTAGAAAGATATGGCTCAAAGTAAGGCATTATTAGATCTGCCCCCGACAACATTTCCCTTTTATTTTTCTTTGTCGCCCCTTCTGACGCCATAATATGTTTTGCTTCCCTACGTGATGGAGCTCGCTGCGAGGTATAATTAAGTGCTTCCGTATGTACGTGCCAGAATATGGTATTCTTTAAAAATTACTGAAAAATCCCGCTCCGTGATTGGAATGCCCGAATAGGCAAATGAAGTGTATACTTACTTCTCGAAAAAATAATGCCCTCCCCAATTTTCGTAGCCGAATATGATACGCGCTTCGAAAGAAAAACTTTCATTTTCCTCCAATTTACATACAAGACACATTTGTGATAATAAATTATGTACCGCAGGATTGCGTCTCTGCCATATTGTAATGAAATTTATACAATAACAATATACTATTCGTTTAGCGCTTAAAGTAAAGTTTTTTGTTGTTGATGAATATATATGATTTCTTTGTTCTTATTATTTTGCGCAGTATTGATTTTCCATTAAAATTCTATTGTAGGAAATGGTTTTCCCAATCAAATTTAATAGAAGGGAATAAAATGTATTGATGCTTTTCCGATACCTATCCCAATTAACTTTGCCTTTTTCAATGCGGTTGTTCAGTTTTTCCTCTTTCAAAATAATTTGAAACTACTGATTAATATATGACTAATTAAACCAAGATTGAAAAGTGTGTAGTACCTATTTATATTTTTTTAGTTGCAAATATATCTTATTTTTGAGTATTGTAACACACATGAATATCCATGTAAAACCCTTCACAGACGTGTTCATTAAATAGGCAGGTTAAAAGCGCACAGCAATGGCATTATATAATTTATCTATTAAAAATTGCCACTGGTTTAATTGACTGTCCTGAACTACTAGGCAAACTCTATATTAATGTTCCTTCCAAAGTTCTAACGAATAACCTTCTTGTTCATTATGCTCTTGTTCCATCTAATTATTAGCAAAATTCATATTTATGGCGAACTTTTATTAATTTTAATGTACTAAAAAAATCATTAAACATAGATTTATTTGCGAATAATCATAATAACATGCGGCGTTTGCTTTCGAAATAATTTGTAGAGTTTTTTCTTTTCTTTTGTATTTACATTAGATTACTGTTCATTTTATGTTCGAGAATATTTTTTAACTTACTTGGATGCTACTAGTGAAAATCTGTGTCTGGCTAATAACTAATTTGTTTTGTTTTATATATAATTTAAATATAGCTGTTTGTTTTCCAAATAAATAATAAATAATATTATGTTGACTAAATGGACAAACACAAACTTACTTACACTTAAAGAAAAACTGTAATATCATACATTGGGAATCTAAAAAAAAAAGCAGTTTAATAAATGCTTTAAGAACGATGAACGACTTAATGAAATTAAACAATTTAAATACTTGGTATTAACATTAGACAGACAATTTTTATGGAAAATTCGTATCAACAATTCAATTAGCAAAGTGGCGACATTATCGAACATTTTTCTGATACCAAAAAAATTGTTCTAAAAACGTAAAAACTGAAAAATCGTATGCATGAAGCCTACGTAATATGTAAAATATTATGTTATACGCAACAACTAGGGGGAACAGGAAACCAAAAGTACATTAACAGATTACAAAGACAGCAAAATTAAGTATGGAACTTATTTATTTATTAAGTAGGATTTACAAACATATGTATTTATATATAAGTATCGAAGAGAAGAGAAACAAGAGGGAAAAAAAAACAGTTCACATAAAAATATTTTTTTTTTAACATTTGCAATAGGGAAATATCACTTATTTTTACGGTTTTAAAGTAAAAAGGATCTATAAAATTCTCTCCAGTAAAAAAAAAAACAATTTAATCGAAGCATACAAAATCATTTTAAATTTGTAATTTTAAATTTTCGAAAAAACGGTCATTGCATTGGCCACGCCTCTGATACGTGACAATTCATTTTATTTTTAGCTTTGTTCAAAAATACAATTAATTATTCTGAATCTGTAGCAAAAAAAACCAAATGTATTCATTGTTATTTGTTTGGCAAGATCAAAAGTATTCCGATAATATTTTGAGTTTGTCCGAATTTTTGTAGACAAGGATTGGATTCAATTCGGTGAATGCTACACAGTGTGTAAAACCAGCCAATGACAGGTCACAAGCTCAGTGGATGCCTAGACTTCTATATTACTTTCTCTAAAATGTTCTTCATCTCTGTTGTAATTTGTTCATATTAACAGCTCCTCGAGGAGTTGAATCCAGTCGTTGTCTACAAAAACATTCCATTTGTTGTGTAGATTTGATTATTCACTCTTTTCACATAGGTGCTTAGTTTCGCTATTATCTTAGTTTCGCTTTTCTATGGCTAGCTGTTTTCTGCATAGCTACGTTTAATTTACTTCCTAGCATTATTTTTTTAACAAGCTTTCGCCTTAATTAGACACGACGCTACGCAGAAAAATGCTGACGTGTTTTATAAGAAAATGCTTAAGTACCCTGCAATTGAGAATAACAGAACAAATGTTATGGTTAATTCGTTAATGCCATTAAATTCAGTTCACAAGTAGATTATCAATTATAATTTTAGTACATTTTTCAAAATATTCAAGTACATATTATATAACAACACTCATGACCAGTATTGTAGCTATGGTCATAAGTTACAGGGAATATTGAACTAAGGAGATATGTGTTTTTTTTTCACACACATGTTTGCATGCGTATCGTGATTAACCAGTTTTTTTTTTAAATCTGAGATGCAGCTAGAAGGAAAAAAACGTGTATTTTTATTATATGTCTATGTGATAGATTTTGCTATTACACGATTTACACTTTTAATACATCAAAACCACCTTATAATACACACATCTCTTATTGACCCGTTTAGTATGTTTATTGGTTAGATAAATATCGAATGAAAGGATTTCGAATCGTGTTCAAAAATGCTTAATGAAGAAGTAGTATTTAACAAGCACTTTTGTTCCTTAATGAGGAGCTTCAACCCTACTAAATGTTTTCTTGCGCGCGGTAAAAATAGGAGCAAACTTCTTAAAAATGTACGAAAAAATATATATATTTGAATAAAAACGCACTACTTTAAATGACGTCAGTGGTCCATATGAACCATCTAATGATATGAGAGCTTTAAAGGATATCTGGTTTGGTCACTGTTACTGAATCAGTCGGAAGAACTGTCATAGAACAACCTCTGACGTCACACGCGTATTTATTTTAGAAATACAAAACTTTCAAAAATCATAGCGCTTATTATACGATTTATAAAAATAAAAAATAAAAGTTTTCGGCTATGTTTAATATTCTATTAACAAATAAAAAAATTAAAAAAAGACACTGAACTTCCTCATTGACTTTCCTTAATCAGCGCTAACTTTTCGAAGATGTCCTTCAAGGAACAATGAAATGTCGCCCACGGAATTAATAAAAGGATAAGTGAACCAACCGAACATTGTTTTTTCTGCTTTTCTGTTGACACTGGCCAAAGGTCCTAGTCGGGGCTCTAATCAGCTTCGGGGGTCATCCAGTTGGCCCTAATTGAATCTCAGAAGGAAAGGCACATAGTTTTAATTCGATTAGAGGGCCTCTTTTCTTTCTTTCCGCCCTCGAGTGGAGCGGGAGCTCGGCGGCGGCGGGGTGAGACGTGCCGCCGAACCCGCCACCTGCATCTTAATTCCTACAGAACCAGCAATTATTCTATTAAGATGCCGGATAAAATGGGTAACTGTTCAAACTCCAACTTACTAAACTAAAGTCATTTAATTGAATTTATAAAAAAAATACTTTATCGCTGCTACTTCTTCGTAAAACTTCATTGTACCTAAGTTCCGTATCCAAGGAAATACAGAATAAATCGTCAATTTTACAATGCGTAGTAGTAATATACACAAACATACTTACCGTTTTTGGAATTCCATGCATCGCTCTTTTAGTTACTAGTTTTACAATGCTATAACAGCGATAGTTAATTAAAAATATATAAATATATTTTTATTTTATTGAAATAATCGGCACTTAGTGCCTTTTACATATTAGTTGAAAATACAATAAAATACAATTTGTATGTGGAATTATAAGTAAAATATGGCACTTATACAAATTAATATCAAACAGTTATAAACAAATTAAAAGTCTAATTATAAGATACAGTTTATTTATTTTTTTTATTTTTTTTTTTTTATTTATTTTATTATGTACATACAATATTACATTTTAGTTATTTTAAGACATTTTTGACATTTTTTTTTTTTACAGGACTCACCAAGCCAATGAATATGGCTTGTCGGTAAAGATCCTTTACAATTAATCATATGATAGTCCTACATGGTTTTATAAAAATAATTACTACTAACTTAGATATAGGGAGCGAAAAAAAAGTACATGTAATTGATGCTTTCAAAAAAAAAATATTTAGAAGATGTAAAAAAAAAAAAAGCAAAAAAAATAAGTGAATGATCACGCAATTTTAAGATAAAAAATAAATAATTACAGAACCGGAGTACCAAAATTTTAAACATAAGTGTTTACATATTTAATGGGCACAAAGCATTTTATTAAAAACATTATTTATTAACATATCCATATCTATATCTATATCTATATCTATATGTAAGTCTATATCTATATATCATCCTCATCCATATCCATACATATTTATACCCGTACATGCACACATACATATCCATACATACATATATACACATATATACACATACATACATACATACATACATGTGAACATACATATACACACACAAACATCCATGAAAATATTACTTAGTTATAAATTCTATTTTATATATATCTATATTTACAAATATTCAATTTTTTTTAAAATTATATTACCAGTTATAAAAATATTGAGAGAAAAGACAATATTTAGTCATAGAAATATTATGAACCTGTAAAAAAAACTAAGAAAGCAATACGAAGAAATTAAAATAATTTTGAATAACACCGTACGATAAAAACTAATTTAATTTATTATATAAACTTATTGTATATATAAGTATAAATATTTACTACTAGGGAATCTATATAAAACTAGTGAATAGAAAATGAATACGGAGCGTTCTCTGGTTAGAATAGTCTTCATCTAACATGGCTCAGCCTCTTTTAAGACGGAGATTTTTTATCTGTATTTATATGTATTATTATTTCTAACTACTACTTCGGTAACTAGTATATACATAAAAATACATACCTACTGGTGAAAAAATTACAAAGAAAAATATTTTGTACTTATAAAAAGAATCAAGAAAAAAAAAGAAAAATGATGAAAAAAAAACAATTTAAACAATTTCGAATAAATATTATTTATAGCGATAGTGAATTAGCTCAGCACAGCTGCATGCATCGCACTGTCTACAAAATAAAGAAAAAACTCGATATAAGTGGTTTTCAAAACTTCAATAAAAAAAATAAAAGTGTTTTAGTGTAGCATTATAGCCTATGTAAACATTGTCTTAATTTTATTCGGTCAAGGGCGCCTAATAGCGGCTTGGCAACATCGCAAAATGGACCGTACACTGAATGTTTGATATTGCATTTTTCAGTGAACAGATAAAATGTGTCCTAATTACATTATTATTATTATTTTTTTATTTATTTACAATTTTAAAAAACCCGCTAGGGTTACATTAGAAATTTAATATTGTCTAGTCATTTTATGTCTCGTCTAGTCTAGTTAGTTCAGTCATCATGTGCTTTTTCAGATTGATTTTAAAATTTGTCTCCATTAAAAGTTTTCAAGTAGTGAGGTAGGTCGTTGTAGTGTTTAAGTCCATTATGTAGTATTTTTGTCTGTCCTGTGTTTGTCTTTGCTTTTTCAATATGATAGTGTTTTTGTTGTCTGGTGTTATATTTATGTATGTCAGCATTTTTGACTAATATTATGTCGTCGTCTTGTATGTTTCCCAGTGTTATTTTGTGTACAATTTTTAAGGTCTCAATTTTAGTCAAGTAGTTTATGTCAAACTGGTGTGTTTTTTTGTACAGTTCAGTCGTAGAGGTCAGGTAGGGTAGGTTGTGTGTTAGTTTAAGAATTTTATTTTGTTGTCTTTGTATTCTTGTTATGTCTGTCTTGTTACCAGTTCCCCAGAAGGCGATCATGTAACTCAATTTACTTTTGACATAGGCTTCGTACATCATAATTTTTTCCTTTCTTGATATAAAATCTTTAATTTTGTAGAAGAGGCTATGTAGTGATGCCATTACTTTAGTGAGTCCGTCTATGTGTTTTGTCCATTTTAATTGTCTGTCCATTGTGAGTCCTAGGTAAGTCACATGTTCTAGTTCTTTAAGAGTTTCGTTGTTTATTTTTATGTTCATGTTATGTTTCTTCTTTTGTGTTTCGAAATGTATTATATTGCATTTCTTGGCATTTAGTGTTAAGAAGTATTAATAAGTATGTTATAAGTATTTATTTTATCCTAACATAATAATATTTATGCTAAGTACTTGATTTAGTGTATCAGGGTTATTATTGTACATTCGAGTGGGCTGATAGTTTTTTTATCCAAATTTTGAAATTAAACTGGTCTAAAAAGTTGCCATTTGGATTACTCGGAATGCAAAAACTATAATTAAAAAAATTGATGATATTTTTGGCTCTCAACCAGAGCTTGAAGTTTTCGAAAAATACCATTTTTGGCGCTAAACCGGCTGTCATTTCGTATTTAAGTAATAAGTCCAATAAAATTTTATAATGCGCATTAAACCATATTAAATGAGCATCTTGGGGTGTGAGTTGCACTTTGTTTTGTAATAAATGGGTAGCATTGTTTTCGTAATTGTGTTAATAAACCAGGCGCTTAACGAAATCAGTTCCGCGGAGTGTATTTTTTTTTGCATTTCGGTAGTTTTAAAACATGTTTAAATTTGTAATATGATTGAGTAATATCTTTGCAAACAAAAAAATAATTTTATCAATATTGAAAATGAACATAATATTCAGAGAGTTATAAACTTCAAACCTCAGTTTAGGGCCAAATGTAGTATGGAATATTTTTTTCAATAATGTTTACGTTCCATGTGATTCAAAAGGCAACTTTTTAGACTCCTTTCACTTTGGTGTCTAAAAAAATTTAAATCTTTTTACATAATCGGCCCACTCCATTGTACATGTTAGTGGGGGTGATTATATAAATGTATATTGTATAAGGGTGTGTATGTGTGTATGGGTGTGTGAGTATTGTATGTATGTGACAATGTGTAGTAAATATAAGTGGACTTATTGAACAACCAACCGTATTACCGCATACCAACCAATATATGGTTTCGAAAGTTTTCTATTTTTTTACAACGTAATGAATTATAAATTTTTGAAAAAAAAACTAGAATCAGTAAAAATGTTTCTTTGTCAAACGGAACATATATTTTTGTTTATGGCAAGTCTAATGTAACAATAATAATTGCTCTGTATGTGCAACGCGCACTGCTTGACGAGTTCTAGAAAAAAGTGCTACATTTATCAGTGAAAAATAAATAGTTAAAGGTTAGTACAACTATGAAATTTTTTAAATGCATAAAATAATGAATCCTCGAGAACATGGAATGTGTTTCGTATATATGAAATTTTTATTTGGTTTTTGAGCTATTTTTTGCAATCGCCGTATTTAGCTTGGTATGCATTGCCTATGAGGAAACCTATCAAACACCTTATCGATCGATGTAAACTTGTAAGAACGTTCCGGCCTAAAACCCAAATTTAAAAATAAGTTATAAAATACAAAAAATATATGTATATAAGTACTCACATACACACATACATATATGATTACATGTATGTATGTATATGTAAATATATAGGATGATTATTTATATATAAATTGATAATATCATTCCACTCTTAAAAAAAGACTAGAAGGAATGTGTATTTGACTACACGTTTTTATCGATTGTTGCGCGGTATGATCGATCGAGCATTGGTTTGTATGTTCCTGATAATTACCTAAAACAGCGTCAGCACAGATTGTTTCACAATCCAATATTCAGGACCAAAACCCTGCCTATGGTTATGCCTATTGCATTGATCTGTTCCATGTATCCGAAGGGGTTTTCCGGAGCAGGATTCTCTTACTACTTTGACATGAGTCTCTTTCGTGTATTTTTTATTATTTTTTGTATTTTTTAAATGTACGTATTGAATATATATTTGTAATGTATATGTTATATTTAAAATAGATTAATTGAACTGAATTAAATAAATAAAATATGCTGGCATTTTTTTAAAGCTAAGCAAAACAACGTAACTGATAAAAATGTAGGTGGTAAAGCTGAGGTTTCTTAGGATAGCGGTGTCCGTATCTTTACGGAATAATAACATTTATCAACACCGTTTTCCTAGGAAACCATTCTCTAGTCACGTTACGGCGGCTGTCCACCGCATCACCGTCCACTACTTCCGTTAAGATGCGGGCACCGCTGTCCTAGGAAATCCTAGCTTTACGCTAGCTCACTACTGTCAGAGTTATAGGCAAAAAAAATTGGCTGTCATTTCAGTATTAGCAGTAAAAAACCATTGTAAATCCCATTTACGGAATTATTAAAAAGTATAAATATGGAACACAAATAAAAAAAAACCTTCTCCTGCACAATTCACTATTTGTCGCTTACGTTGTTCTGCCGTTTATGGCTCGAAATTTTACGAGTTTGTACATGTATCTTTACCAGCCAACTTTGGGAAGTAAATAATTTCATGACGACTAGAGCCATCTTTCTTCTCAACCTGGAACTATGCGAATAAAATATAATGTTTAGGTTAGAATCTCGAATCGTAAAAGGTGTGATTCTCGGCTAATAAAAGTAACAAATCAAAATTATTATGTTCAATAACTTTTAAAAAGTACTATAAAATGCCCACTCTCCTCAAATAAATAAATAGGTGGACAACTCTTTAACCTTACACAATACACTTCACTACTCCATGTCCACTCCCTAATTGGAGCATATGGTATCCAGGAAGATCCTTCAGCTCGGTCGGCTGCCAGCTCTTGCGCATCTTCCCAAGTCAGGTTCGCGTCCCGTAGTTCTAACATGAACTACCGATGAACAGCCAGCAGTGGACGTCCAGGACGTCGAGAACCTGATGCCTTTTAAAATAGGCAAGCATAGTTGAGGCTCTCGGGAGGCATCCGCAGTACATGGCTTAGCCCACCGTGTCGCCTCCGCTTGATAACAGTTTTCACCAGAGATTCCTGCGTCCGTTCTCTTATTAATTTGTGTAACACTGTAAAATTTTGAGTTATTCGTTTATCAAATATATTTTTTCCTGGGCATCGAACAATCATTATCACCCCCCTTTCTAAACTCATTGGTGCATAGGGAACTGCATTGGTAAACCAAATGCAGCGTTGTTTAATCATCTGTAGGTAATATATGCAAGGTGATCAGTCTTGAAAAAAATTAAAAATTGTATTTAAAAAAAAAACTTTCAAATCAATATTTCGCATCCACCTTGACAGAAATCGAACCCAGGATCTCTAGAGTGGTAGGCGATCGCGTCAACGACCACACAACAAGGCGGACTTATCTCCACTCGGTTTCCTTGGTGAGGATTTTTACTCAAGAGCAGCCATCGAGCCAAAAGCATTTGTCTAGGGTTCTGGTTCTTTTTTACACACCGAACTGTATTATTCATCCGCCTGGACACAGAAAACACTAGAGCTTTTCAATTTGAATATGTAGTGCCCTCTTCTCTTATTTCTTCCTATTTTAGATTAATAAATAAATTGTCGTTTTCAGAAATATATAGAAATAATATAAGAACTTAGAGTCATCATTCGCAGCGCATTTTATTTTCTTTTTTTATTGCATGGAGGTAAGATGATCAGTCTTACGTTACAGGTACCAGTCCGGAAACTGTGAAATATTCTAGTGTAAAATACATTTGATATATGTACATGTGTTATTTAAGCCCTGTCACATCGGAAACCACGATGATCAGTATGGACAAGAAGATATATTGGCATATTTTAAAAATTATTTAGAAAACAGTTTTTTTTTTTTTAATAAATTAAAAAAAAAAAACAAATGGTTGCCTTCTTCTGCAGGGAAGAAGTGAGGGGAGCGCGGTGCAGTATCAGACTCCCCCCTTCCCCCTCCTCGTCTCTCCACTGCAGAAGTAAACAACCATTAGACTTTTTTGATATTTATTTTTTTAAATTTGATTCGTTCTAAAAAAATATTTTAATGTGCCAATATGTCTTCTAGCTCATACTGATCATCGTGGTTTCGGATGTGACAGGGTTTAATGAACACTCTGTATAGACATATTTCGTGTGTTATATGTGGTCTGTATTGTTGTATGGCTGTGAGACTTGTACCCTAAAGGTGGCCACAATGAGCTGGCTGGAGGCTCTTGAGATGTGGGTACATCTCAAAATGCTTAAGATATCTTGGACGGACCTGATTACGAACTAAGAAATCTTAAGAGGGATACCGAGAGGGTGAAAAAATACAGATGTCCTCGCTACGTAATATACGAGTCTGGACTGGATTCAGGACTGTGGAGCAGATTTTCCCGACAGCACAAGAAAGGAAAACCTTCATCTGAATGATTGCTAACGTTGGGGCTACCTGACAGGGCACTAAGAGGAAAAGAAGAAATATTTCATCTTAACCATATCGGAAAACGAACCTAAGACCTCTTGCGTGGTAGACAAACGCGCTGACCACTACACCACGAGGCCGAGTACATAGGTAAATAAAAACTAATAAAATATTTTTTTCTTTCTTACGTCCGCACAGGTGGAGCATGTGAACATTACTAGACGACTACAGGAAATCCTATCGTCAGCCAGCACTTACGCCTGATCCTCACGTCAAACCTGTTTCGCTAAGTTCCGCCGAATACAGATTATTTTTAAACTACAATTTGAGTATATAGGGCAAGATTGAGGGTAGCTTTGGGCAGGAAGACGACGGAGGTCTTAACTGCATGTTATTAGCGACTGGAGCAGATTGTGCAGGACTGTGGAGCAGCACCTTTACCAGAGTGATTTCCGACGTTGGAAAGACCTAACAAGGTACTGAGAGAAGAATATTCAATTCATCAACGGAACTATGTTTGATTGTTTACGAATTAACTTTTAATTCTCCTGGTTCATATGAACCTATATATATATATATATATATATAGGACAAAGTGGGAGCGCAATTAAACATAAACGGGAAGAAAATTTGGCTTCACAAAGATTAAATAACGTAAAATCAAACTACGCATCAAATTTAAATAAATGAAAGCTTTAGGCGTAAATTAAGGAATGATGACTATTTTCGAACATCTCTTATTTCAGTGCCTATTTTTCAGTTTACAACGCCATAATTTTGAAGCAGAATGCAGGAAAGATGGAATATCCTTAACAGTGGCCTTATTCTGTAACTAATTTGTTTCGTAAATTCATTCGTATCGTACGAGAGGAAACGAGAGCGAAATACGATTTTGGTTGCATTAGAGCGAGATGGATACATGACGAACGAACGAACTTACGAAACGAAATTGTGACAGAATAAGCCTGCAGATATCTACTCTGTAGTTAAAAGTACTTATCACGCGTCATTATTCTTAAACTTTGCAACAGTGGTGATTGGACTCATAAAGGTAATAAACCAAAATCAGTGATCGAACATCCCATTTACAAGACAAACAAAAATTATTTTTTCCGAGTACCTTAGCCTTGTACATGACACGTAAGGCTACTAAATACAGGGATCCAAATATATATTTAAAAAAAATAATAATGAAAGCATAATTTGGAAGAATCAAAAGACATTAAAATTTAACACGTAGAACATTACGGTCCAAAGTAAGATAAATTAGAAATTGTAGAAAAAAATACAATCAAAAATAAAAGCAATAGAATTTTAGTAACTCAGTGGATATAATATAAAAACTCTCCCTTATTGGGCCCTTTTGTTTGACCCGGTACATTTCAATAAAATAATGAATATTTTTATAGAAAACAATCCACTTTTACAGTACACCGCCAACTTGTGTTTTTAATGACTTTGTGCTACTCTGTTTCATTGAAATTTTATATATTATATCTCTTTTGCGTTATATTTAAAACACACTTAAGATAATATTTAGTTTTATTTTAATTATCCTAACACTGTATAATATTAATCAGTCTGAAGATGTCCATTACAGGGTGAAAGCGCTAGTTGGTCGAATAAAGTGGAAGTGTACCAAGTATTTTTATTTTGTTACTTATTTGTGAATGTAAATTATTATATCGGTACTATGTTTAATTAATATGAAAGATATCCTTGATAGGGTAAAATAGGAATATGAATTATGCATTACAATTTATTTTAAAAATAATAAAACAAACTATTTTTCATTATTCTGGAGTCTAGTTTAGTAATGTAAACATGGATTCAAGTGCAATAAATTGCAGAACTTATATGAAACTAAAAGCAGTTTCACCGTAAAACGTGTTAGACGTATGGCATTTAAGTATTAGTTGGTTTGAAATTACCCCGTGGGTAGTGGATTGTTTTACGACTTAAAGAGTTCAATTTTGTGTTTAGAGTTACGGCAAATCCACCGGACAAATTCTCGGACGGTCGTAACATTTTCTGGATCATAAAAATTATGTCAATTTACGAGTGTGGCTAAATAAAACCCGATAATGTTGTCACGGCTTAGGTCTTGATGAGAACCGTTCTGGGTGCTTCCAAACATGTTTGGATTAGCGAAAAAATTAATCGAATTATTCGCATCATTACTTTCCAGCTGTAAAATTAATTTTATAGGCAAAACGATAGATTATTTAAATCACGGACAGTTTATGATATACTCGCCAAATTTGAATTAGGGAATATGAGTATTATTCAAATTGTTAAAGAAAAATATTACAAAATATTACTACCCTAAGGGTAGTAATATTCAACAGGGATAGACATTTTTTAATGAAAAAAAAAACAAAAATGACAAAAAATCTTTATTCAGAAAAATAAGTTTAAAGAATAACAGTTTGGAAAAGAAAAAAAAGAAAACAAAGAATGGTAAATAAAACAAAAAATTGTTGATTTAAGTGAAGATATTTTCATAAATAAAATAAAATAAATAACACAGCTTTGATTTAACCACTAATTTATTACATTTTTTTTTCCACCTACCGGTTTCAAAGCAAACAAGCTTCAAGCTTTAGGATTACGCAACTAATGAATTCTTTCCTATTTTATTTTTATCATGTTTACTAAATACGACACGTGGAGCCAATAAATCAAGTCTTTTTTTTATGGTGGCAATTTGATCTGATTATTTTCGAAGCTAGACAGGAGTGAACTAAAAAATAAATTATTTATTTGGATATTAATAATTTTTTTCTTATTATTTTTTTTTTTTTTATTTTTTTTTTTTTTTTTTATTTTATTAGGGAAATCAACAGTTCTACATACATATTTTTAGTAAACAAACAGATATAGTGTATAAACTCAGAACCAATAACAGATTTCCACATAGTATACAAAGTTAGTAAAGAATATATATATTACATATCAAATAAATACAAACAATTTATACATATAAAAATGTTATTTTCAAGTACTCAATAATCAAAGATTTTTTAAATATTAATTTTAAGAACATTAAGTTACTGTAAATTGGGCGGGATAAGGACAAAAAAGGACAAAAATGCTTGAAGAGAGGATAAGGAGGGGGGGGGGGGGAGATGTACATATTTATTATTATAATGTCTACTAAGTTACATAATACATTTTTAGTTTAAATTTTAAATCTGACAGAGTGATGTTTGTATAATCTATATTTTTAAATTTTGTATTGTACATTGAAAAAGTCCTACGAAAAAAAGCATTTTTAACATACGATGTCTTACTTGTTGGTACATGAAACAGGTGGTACCGTCTACAAATCCTGGCTGGCACATGTATTGTTATTAAAACAAGCAGCTCTGTACAGTCAACCATTCCTGTCACAATTTTGTAAAGCAGTAGTTGGTCCGCACACACTCTGCGGTATTGTAGAGAAATGATTCCATGGAAGGTGGAGGCAGTGAGAGTAGATACATAAGAAATACCGGTTTTGTATTTAAGGTACTTTATAAATTTGTTTTGAATATTTTCTATTCTACTTATATATATGGCATACTGGGGATTCCATATCTGAGAGGCGTATTCCAAATGGCTTCTGACAAATGTATAATATAATGAAATAAGGGCCTTTGGATTATCAAAGTGTTTACTCATTCGAATTATGAAACCTAACATGCTCAATGCTTTGGAGGTAATTTTATTGATATGCGATTCAAAAAGTAGTTTTGAATTGCTTTTTAAATTTATACGATTTCTAAGTTGTCTAATTTGAATATTTTATTTTCAACATGAAGTACTTTTAATTCAGTGTCTTTATTGAAGTTATAATTATTTTCTCTCATATGGTTTGCGAATTCAGAAAAAATATTATTATTTAAGCATCGTAAGTGTTCTTTTACTCTGATATTTAAGTTTCTTTATTTTTTTCTAATGTAGATTGAATCGCTATCATTACAATTTAATTGGTATGTCCCAGATTTATTATTTTTATGGACCTTGTCTTTGTGATTTTTTACAAACGATATTTGATATTTTCACCTCGTAGTAAAACGGTTAGCACATTTGCTAACCATGCTTGAGGTTCCGGGTTCAATTCTTAGCAGAGTCAACGTGATTTTTAATAGTGGTTCATGGCGAAGTTTCACTTTCACCCTACCTTGTAA
Source organism: Micrasema longulum (assembly GCF_059751315.1). NCBI lineage: Eukaryota > Metazoa > Arthropoda > Insecta > Trichoptera > Brachycentridae > Micrasema > Micrasema longulum. The sequence goes on from NW_028278206.1 coordinate 516,310, forward strand.
AAACCCATGTAAAAAATAATCGAAATACGCATTACTCGTTTTATCAATTCAGTGCCCTATGCATTACTAGGTTCAGAAAGAGAAATGATTATGAATGATCTATCTTAGGCATATAAATAATGTTTCACAGTGAGTAAAGTAGTCACTTAATATCCAGCGACTAGTGTTAGGCCTTTGAAATCAAAAGACTTATATGTTCCCTATGTAAATAAGGCCCTTCGGCTTCGAGTGCCTTAAGCATCACTAGGTGCAGATAGAGAAATGATGATTTTATATTAGATAAAAATTTACATTTTATATTTGTTTACTACAACAAGACATAACATGACAACACGATACATTTTGAGCCGTTTTTGTCATGTACAAATTATTCAATTCGTTTTATAATATATATGTGAGATATTTTTATTCAAATATTTAAGAATCCCTTCAAACTTTTTAAAACAGCAAACGCAAAGACTCGACGGGCTTTAAGTGAATATATTTACTCAGGAAATCTCGATACGTTATCGTTCCATAATCGCCACCCCGAAGCTTATGGACACTTGACGTGAAAATCTTTTCAAAGAGATTTCAGAAACATTACATTTTCTTTTACGTCACAAGACATTTTCATATAAAACACAGAATGGAATCTGAATAAATAATCGGTGCGTTTGGGGGCACATTCAACATAAGCAATTTATATTGTAGATTTTTTTTATACCCTGTGAATTGGTTGAGGGTATGTGGATATTTAAACATAAGCAGAATGGTGAATATTACATAGTGTGTAAAAAAGCCTCTTAAATCAGCCGATGACAGGTCATAAGCCTAGACTTCTATATGCCTTCCTCTCTGTTGCAATAAACGTCAATCCTAATGACTTCCTAGGAAGCAAATTCCAGCTTTGTCCCCATACATTTAAGATAAGATTACCAATGAGGAAAATAACAAAATCTCAAAACTCATTGTACGAGGGATTGAAACTGTACAATGAGTTACCAGAAGAAATAAAAGAAATAGATACAATTGAAATATTGAAAATTAATTTGAAAAAATATATAATTAAGAAGTTTTGATAAAAAAAATCTAATATTATTAAAAGTTTATATTAGTTCTTAAAATGTTATGAACTAACTTAATAAAGCATAAATAAATAAATAATACATTTAAATATACTTAAAATATTTTTGATTATATTAACTGGTGTAAAAACAAATACAGGCGTTGCCTGAGGTGGAAATAATTCAGCCAGACCAATCTCACCCAGAGCGATGAAGTTCTTATGCTGCACAAAAGTAGAAGAATTGAGAAAAAGTGGATGCTAGAACATAGACAGAATAGTAAATGTTACACAGTGCGTAAAGTAGTAACTAAAACCAGCCAGTGACGGACCGTAAGTCCTGTAAATGCTTAGACATCCAAATTCCCCTTTCTGTTGATACAAATTAAAAATATATACGCTTCAAAGAATGTTGGAAACCACCCAGGGCCCGTTTTGCAACTGGGATTCGTTTCGTTAGTTCGTTAGTATCTCGTATATCTATCACGCTCTAACGCAATAAAATCCTATTTCGCTCTCGTTTCCGCTAAATACGATACGAACGAACTTACGAAACGAAGCAGTGATAGAATAAGGGTTCTGTGTTGTTATGTTGTTAATTCCACGAGAAACTAATACCGTATCGGTCTCACCTCAGCTCGACGTATACTGGAACCTTAATCCTTTGATTCGCCTTTACTGCCTTCCCACCCCTGCCCCCGCTCCCGACTTCCTCTTTCTCCCTTCACGTCTTCCTCCCCAAGATACTTCTTCCAGTGGGCTTAACTATATATACGTGCCGTGGCTTCTGACAGGTAACATAAAATATCTCATCATCGTGGTGCATAGAGCACTGCATTGTTACGCTGAATCAGAAATAATTTGCTTAACCCTTTCAAACGTGAATATAAATATAAAAATAAGTTTTATTACATAAGATTCCGTTGCCTCTTCTACACGCCGCCGCCGGCTCCAGCAGCAGTATGGAAAATAAAAGTCAGTTTCGGATCAAAAGTCAACAACTCTTTTATTTTTAGAGGTATATTTAAAAAAATACGCGAATATAAAAAAGTCATAAAGGCTTTAAATGAAATAAATTTTATTTTGATATTTTTATTTTCATGCTGTAAAATATAAAAAATAATATTGGAAATATAATAAATGGGGTTCATTTGATTATAATATGTATGCAAACTAATTATTACAATATGGATGGGTTATTAGTATTTTTATAAAATGTAAAATACCTATCAATAATATCAAAAAATGATTCAATAATGAATAAACTAATTAGAAAATAGTTTTCATAAAAGGTCTAAATTTGAAACCGCCGTAGATAGCGGTTTCTTTGTTTTCAGACTTTTATCACATTTTTCACAATAACTTATGATGGCAAATTTCGGCAGCTATTTTTAATAAATGTTTTATGAATACCTAGACTACAAAACAATATTAAATGTAAAGCATAGGGAGACGTGGGTGACTGTCAAAGGTCTCGATTGATTTTTTTTTATTAATATTATTTTATTGTATGATTATTCAAATGTATATATTAAAAAAAAGTCAGAATGTTTAAGTTGTTTAAAATATGAACTTTTCAGATATATATGATATTTAATATCTATTTCTCCAAAGTTTAATAAGAAAAATATATAAAACAAATTTATAAAGTACCTTAAATACAAAACCGGTATTTCTTATGTATCTACTCTCACTGCCTCCACCTTCCATGGAATCATTTCTCTACAATACCGCAGAGTGTGTGCGGACCAACTACTGCTTTACAAAATTATGACAGGAATGGTTGACTGTACAGAGCTGCTTGGTTTAATAACAATACATGTGCCAGCCAGGATTTGTAGACGGTACCACCTGTTTCATGTACCAATAAGTAAAACATCGTATGTTAAAAATGCTTTTTTTCGTAGGACTTTTTCAATGTACAATACAAAATTTAAAAATATAGATTATACAAACATCACTCTGTCAGATTTAAAATTTACACTAAAAATGTATTATGTAACTTAGTAGACATTATAATAATAAATATGTACATCTCCCCCCCCCCTCCTTATCCTCTCTTCAAGCATTTTTGTCCTTATCCCGCCCAATTTAAAGTAACTTAATGTTCTTAAAATTAATATTTAAAAAATCTTTGATTATTGAGTACATGAAAATCACATTTTTATATGTATAAATTGTATGTATTTATTTGATATGTAATATATATTTTCTTTACTAACTTTGTATACTATGTGGAAATCTGTTATAAGTTCTGAGTTTATACACTATATCTGTTTGTTTACTAAAAATATGTATGTAGAACTGTTGATTTCCCTAATAAAATAAAATAAAATAAAATAAAATAAAATAAAATAAAATAAAATAAAATAAAATAAAATAAAATAAAATAAAATAAAATAAAATAAAATAAAATAAAATAAAATAAAATAAAATAAAATAAAATAAAATAAAATAAAATAAAATAAAATAAAATAAAATAAAATAAAATAAAATAAAATAAAATAAAATAAAATAAAATAAAATAAAATAAAATAAAATAAAATAAAATAAAATAAAATAAAATAAAATAAAATAAAATCAAATAAAATAAAATAAAATAAAATAAAATAAAATAAAATAAAATAAAATAAAATAAAATAAAATAAAATAAAATAAAATAAAATAAAATAAAATAAAATAAAATAAAATAAAATAAAATAAAATAAAATAAAATAAAATAAAATAAAATAAAATAAAATAAAATAAAATAACTTTTATAGTGATGAAGTAAACCGATTTAAAATGGTATCCGCTAAAAAATGCAGTTTGTGGCATTGAAAAAAATGTATTGTAGCAAAAGCTTAGATTAAAATTCTAACATTAATTTATAGTTTGACTCTTAAACTATTTTAAAAATATATTGAAATGTGACAGTAGCAACATTGGTAAAAATCACTTATGATAATATGCCGTTGTTCTGTCATTTTCCATAGTGCGCCATCTTGATAGACCGTCGATGAAGATCTTTCGACTTTATTTGGCAGAATTTAAGGAGAAGAGAATCACGTGAAAACAGGCGAGAATGTAAGAAACATAGAAAAAAAGATAAATAAAATGTTTTGATCAAAAATACACATATTTCTGAAGTATTTTATTATAATATTTATGTAGAAGCTGGTTAGACTTGATTGGACATAGTTAGAAACGGTTCGAATCGGAAGTACTATTACCTATATGTTCCAAAGTAAAGTTAACGATCGATCCCATAACACTTTAATACAGCGCGAGTGATCCATTAAACATTTACTATTGTAATTTAACTTTATACTTTCCTGCACCATTAAATGAAATGCAATATCTACCTGAAAACTTTGTCTAAAAAACTGAAAAATTTGTCTAACAACTTTAATCAAACGAAAGTGATACAATTGGCTTGGCCACATACTTTGGATGCTTTGTAAGAGCCTTAATTACGCTTGCCTACTTTACAAGGACATCCATCTCCCCCTCCCAAAAATCATGCAACCCAGAGTATGCCGATAATGTGATTATAATTGACGATTCAGTCTGGGGTCTTGAGGTCACTGTAGATAAACTAAATAGGTACTCCGCATGCATGCGTATAAAAATTAATATTTCAAAATCCCATTTAGTATGTAATATGTTGTGCCTTGATGCTCAAAATACTGAATTTGTCAAACCAAATCGTTGAGAGGGTCGAGGGCACTAAATTAAATCCCTATTCAGTGGTCGAGAGTTTCAAATACCTGGGTATTTTTATGACACCAAAGCAATTAAACGCTAAAACAATACTCACTTACAGATTCAAAAACTATTCTTACTCAAATGAAAGACATAATTCCTACAATACATCACATGCAAATAATATAATAACTAGATCCTCAACACAAAGACAACTTAAACAAATACAAACTAACACCACTTTCGGACAAAGGGATTTTGAGTATTTTTCAATCCAAATCTATAACCTACTTTTACTATTTATTAAAATAATTAGTTACTAAAAAATGTTCAAATAGGCTTTAAAAAAATGAATAGTGGTGCTAGGTAGAAGTAAAATGAATTTTCTCATTCGCCCAAACCAATATTGAATCAACCGCTCCACAAATGTATAGCTTATGTTATGTTTTTGTTCTTTTATTGTGCGTTTTGTAATATAAATAATATATTTGTACATAAATTGATTATAAACATCACTAGGTCGTGTTTAAAACTGTCTGAACATTTTGTTAATTATCTCTGTTTATATAGTATAAGTTAGTCTTCTTTTTTTATTCTCAAATGTAAAAATATTTGCTTGTCAAAAGTGTCCTCGGCACGGGTAACCGCAGTGAGGTCACATTATTTTTATCATTTATTGTAGTTTATAATGGAAAAAATATGAATAAAATAAATAAATAAATATGTTACAGAAAATGGCCGCTTCCAAAAATAACTGGGAGTGCGGTGGGGAGTTGTAGGCGCCTCATTCAACCGTACGAAGGCTGTCTGGAGATTGGATATTCACTCAGTGAAAACCAAATGCCGCCTATATAACGCCTGCAAAACACATATTCTCCTCTACGGATGCGAATCGTGGCACACACCTAGAGCCGACTCAAAGTTTTATGCAAATATTAACTTTTTTGTTAAATAAAAATCATTTTACTACATAGACCATTGAAGATGCGTTTGTTTGCTTCTCATTGTCATACCCGGTGTTCACCAATTATTGAAAAATTCCAATTGTTCACTAATAAATATTTGTTGAAACGATTATATGTATATTATCATATTGATTCGGGGCAAGTTCACAGGCATGGGTCGTTCCTGATTGTATCTCTGTCCGTAATAAATGTATGTACTGTGTTACAAATATATTAAAAAATATATTATATAATATATATCTCTCAGGATTTTCGCATTCTGCCATATAGGTATATCTATTTATTTTTTACCTTCTCCATCAAGTTATGATTCCTGCAATATGCGAGGTGTTTTCATAGTTAAATGCTATTAAGACATCTGAACAACAATGAAAGAGGCCTGAAGATCAATGGAATTGTCATCAACAATATCAGGTACGCCGACGACACTGTTTTGCTGACGGATACCATTACCGATCTTCAGGAGCTGTTAAATAGTCCGTATGCATTTGGCGAACAGCTAAATTTAACAATTAATGTTGGTAAAACAAAATGGATAACATTTGGCCGACTTGATTACTCCGCATTTTCTCTCAAACTAAAGGGTACTGACATTGAAAAGGTGAACAAGTTTAAGTACCTCGACAGCATTCTAACAGAGACCCTCGACCCAGATATAGAAATTAAATGCAAAATCGAGGCAGCAAGAGCTGCTTTGGAAAATGAAATCCCTTTTCTGCAATGCTAATCTTAACTTGAAAATAAGGCAAAGATTGGTAAAATGATATGTTTGGTCTGTATTGTTGTATGTATAAACAGACCGGATGCTTTTGAGATGTGGTTGCATCGTAGAATGCTTAAGATATCTTGGGCATACCTGAACGAACAGAGAACTTTTAACCACCCTAAAAGTTTGTAAAATTTCGTATCTGAGGCATATAATGCGTGAAGAAAAAAAACACTTGCTTCATTTAATTTTGAAAGGCAAGATTGAGGGTCACAGAGGGACTGGAAGAAGACAGATGTGCTGGCTGCGAAATATACGAGACTGGACTAGCTTCTGGACTGTGGAGCAGATTTTCCGGGCAGCACAGGACAAAGAGACTTTTGCCAGAGTGATTGACAACGTCGGGGATACCCGACAGGGCACTAAAAGTAGATGGCATTATGCTGTGTTACAAATTATCATAATAAAATAACGAATCGTTCATACAATTGTTTTTATTTCTCAATAACATGTAAGTATTACTAAAAACAAAATAGTTTATTTACATAATACAAGTCATTAAATGATTAAAGTTTGAGCGTATCCTATTTTTATGATATCAAAAGAAAATATTCGCATAAGCAATTGTAATTATTTATTTTAAGGTATTCTCGAAATAATAAGAAACAGATTTTTGCGTATCAAAATATTTACGTTATATTATAATGTGGTCTTCTGAATAGTAATGATCTATCTAACAAATAATTTATGACAGCCATTGACGTATACTAAATTAATTGTAATGTTTAGCAACCCCTTAGTCATTAATTTAATAACACAAGTCAAACCACAAGTATATTTTTCATAACTTAATTTCACATCCTCTCTTTTCCATCTGCAAATAGAGACTAAGCAGATTATTTTTGAAGAAATGTTTTAAAAAAAATTCTAAAAGATTCCCTTGATCGTATAAATTGTTGATAAAATAATAATGCTTATACTTCCTTATAAAATCGTCATAGAAAAGTAGACATTCAAAAATACTTCTGTTGACTGATGGGATTTTCTGAATAGAACAATTCAAGACGCGTTACTTCCTTGCCAAATGCTTCTCAGTTGAAGCAAAGATAACGTTTGCACTCAACAATTAAAAAAATAAACAGCAAATCGTGATATACGTTCATGCAAATACTTATGTGATAAAGAGATGCAAGAAAGGCAACAACCTGTAAATCGAAATGCCGTCATTGGTGACAAGTCATTTAGCACAGATCGAATTAAAGTTTTCTTGAAAATATAAACATGTTAATACTTTATAAATAATGTTATTTATTTATTTTAGAGAAACTTACGGTCAACAATGATATAATAACATAAAAAAGATACGGTTTTATCAAACATATTGCATAATATTAATATTATATGCAAAACTGTGGTGTTTTTGGTTTTTTATATAATTTTATGCAATTGTTTGTAAAAAAAATGTACAAATTTATGACAATATTGATTTTGTCTAAATGATTGTAGATAAAACACTGGATTTCACCTCCTCGGGAGTCATTGAGATTAACAAATTACAACAGGGATGGAGATTATATATCCTAGATATCCTAGATTGGAGTAATATCAATCACATGTATTTCAATATTTCAAAATTGGTAATTTTATATTTCACTAGAGCATTGCGCACTGTATATCACAGATACGCATGGGTGGCCACCAACTCATCCGTGTTTCAACAATTAAGGTTCTTGGGGTAATCTATGAAAGCAGATTGACTTTTCATGCTCAAACCGAGAGAACATATAACCTTGCACTAAAGATGTTGGGTTTTATTCTCCGAACTGGAAGGGTTTTTGAGAATCCCCGTACACTCAGAATTTTGTATTACTCGTTGTTTCACTCGAGGCTTGAGAGTGCATCGGTGATATGGAGTCCGCACGAAGCGAGATACTCCCTCCCATATTAGAGAGGGTTCAGAAAAAAATTCTGAGGTATCTCTACATGAGGGAGTATGGTAGTTATCCGTGGCTCTATCCCACTAGGTTCCTCTTAGGTATGTTTGGGACCAATAGTTTACAACTTAGAAGAGATGGGTCTACACTGACCATTTTTTCAGACTGTTAAGGGGTTTCACCGATAACTCGGCCATTTTAGAGAGTATCAATTTTTATGCTCCTGATGGCTATCTCCGACAGCGTTAGCACAGATTGTTTTACCTCCCGGTTTTCAGAACCAACCTGCCTCTGGTCATGCCGATTGGAAGAGCAGTCAAGCAGCTGAACATTATCACTTTGGAGATCGACATCTTTCACATTAGTGAAACTATGTTTAAGAGGCAAATATTCTTGCTATTAGAGAGTATTATACCTCAATAATGTCGAACCATTGCTCAAGGGTTCTTGGTTTGATATAAAGTTCCAATTTAACGTCTTAAATCCTTTGTTATTTTTTATGTTACTTTGTGAATAAATAATTTGAATTTGAATACCTTAGAAAAAGAATATGGAAGTCGGAAGTTGTAACATTTACCATTTTGCCTATCTTTAAACATCCAAATTTCCTCAACTCTTATATTTGTTGATTTTTGTGAAGTAAAAGAGTTGAATCTCACCCACATGATTGTTGTAACAAATTTATATCTAAGGGAGAAATCCAGCCTGTCTACAAACACTCGAACAAACTCCAATCATTGTTAATTTTATTATGTTTTTGTTTATACTTTCAGATTATTGGAAAGTTAAACTAGAAGATCACAAAGATTGGTAGAAAATTTAGAAAATTTGCAGTTTAAGACTGACGAGAGCAAAAGACTAGGAAAATTTTTGTTTCCTAGTATGTAAAATAATTCATTCAGATTAATCTCTTCACAACAATAAAGGTTTCAGCTCTTTAACTTCATTTAAATCAACAAATGGTAGAAATGAAGAAATATAAATATAAATAGATGTTCAAACATAGGCAAAATGGTGAATGTTACACAGTGTGTGAAGTGGCCACTTAAACCAGCCAATGACAGGTCATAATCCCTGTTAATGCCTAGACTTCCATCTTCTCTTTTCTAAGGTATTCTCCATCCCAGCTTTAATTTGTTAATACTCGTACAAATTTATGACTTATTAATTTTTTCACAAGTTTCAATAAAATTCAGAAGATGTTCATTTACACGGCACATTGTTTAAATCATAGTAATTTATCATTTAAATTATAAAAATATTTCTATCAATCAAATAATCAATGTTAACACTAATTTTTATTTATGATACTATCACAGGTGTATTTTTATACAAATTATGTTGATTTAAGTACAGCAGCGATAGTAAAAAAACATGCATTATCGCGTTTTTCGTAGGAGTAAGTAACATTATTAAATATTCTTTAAACATTTGAAACCAAAGAAAATTTTATACAGATATTGAAAACATTTTTTATTCATTTGTTTTCTAAATTTATTTTGATTGACAAAAATACGAAATAAAATATTCCCATTTTCTTCATAAAATAATACAATTTTATTCTTGAATAAATTGGTTGAATGTGTAAAATCATTGAAATATATTTAATCAGCTAAAAAGCTTCAAAACAGTACCGCTCCTTTGTCGTGGCTTAAAAATAATAAGTGGCGTTCTAAAACCGATAGGCAGAGTAAATTTATTTTGGTGATTTTACACAAACTAGGTATATGCGTTATTTTATTTATACCGTGCTTCAAATAATATTTTATTTTTACTTTTATTTATTTTGACAGTTTTTTAGAACAATAATTGATTGCTTTTTAAAATGTTTCTTAGCATTTTTCGGTCAATTTTCGAAACCCAGAAAACGCGAAAATTTATATGAGTATTTTTTTCATGTTGCCTTTTGTAATTTTACGCTTTTTAGCCCCGTGTTAAAAAAAGCATGCGGAGGAGAAAGTTTTGACGTTTTTTTCAGGGATTTCTTTGAATATATAAAACTAAACTCGCCTTTATTTAATTCGAAATATTGTTTTCTTTTATTAATACATTATCATGATAATATCTTTATTTCTTTGTATTAGAAGTGCAAAATAAAACTATTATGTATTATTGAGTTTTGCGCATTCTAGTTTCTTTGAACTTTTGCGTATTAATGTTTTTTTTGTCAACAATATTTTGAATTAGTCAAAATTCTGGTAGAGAACAAATTTTGTATTAAAAAATATCAACAATTGGAAGAATTTAAGGAATATAGATATTCAAACATAGGTATAATAGTGAATGTTATACATTTTGTAAAGTAGCCACTTTAACCAGCCAATTACAATATTCCCTTCAATAAATTGTTTTTTGTCTCCGTTGTAATATATATAAATATGCAAAAAGAATCGAAAATACTAAATTCATAATATCATTTTAACCCTACGATATGATGACTGCAATATGTCTATAAGACACATATTATCTTCACGTGACAATATCGCTCCCCTTCATATCTTTTGAAGTCCAGGTGATGGTGATGCTCCTATTTTAAGTCAGAAATCTGGAATCGTAGAACGACCGCACACGGTCTTTTTAGTGCAAAGATATGTGAAATAAGTTGCGACCTTTCGTGTTATATTTTGTTAATTAGGTGTATAATATTTATTTTAATTGAACAATTTTTTTCATGGACTGCAAATTCATGTTTTCAAGATATTTTTTTAAATAAAAAAAAATTAAAGATATATTTAAGTTGGTTTTGTGAGATACTCGTACATCGCGACCGTTCAAGTCATACTATTAGTATGTCATCATGATATTTAATTACTTTTTTTTTTAATAATTTTATTCCTATGATTTGGAGATATAGCTGGGAACTCAACCAGACAGGGTTTATCCTTTGAGTAATAAGCTTATTGATGTAGTTAGGAGACAAGTTTTCACGATTTAAAATACGGGGCAAAATATTACAGCGGAAAATTTGTTTTCAGAAGATAATCTGATTGAAAACCACAAAAACATAAACTTACTTATGTAAAGACATTCATGGCTCGCAGAGAATTCAAATTTATTCGCTTACAAAAACAAAATTACCGTTGGATCCTATGTACCGAAAATAAAAACGTTGTTCTTTTTTATGGCGTGCATTTTAATGACGCCAAAGATGCAGATGCTGGCGATAAATGCAAGCAAGAAATCGCAACCTTTTACAATATTACAAAATTTGGTGTGGAAGTAGTGGATAAAATGTTGTTTGAAATACCGAGCGTAGATCAATGGTGATTTTGTTTCCGTTTTTTCTACCGTTCTTGTCTTATGGGGTATTGCGACCACCGCATCGCAGGGTTAAATACATAATTTTGTATAATTCAAAACTTTTAATTTACAGCTTACAGTATTAAATAAAAAACGATTTAAGAACTCAATTCTAGGGTAATTTATGACTAGTCTTCGTAAATCAAGTCATGTTAAAATAATTGTCTTCAATCAATGTACATTACACATGGTGCGGCAGCATAACTTCCTTTTTTTAAAACTTAACAAAACCCATTTTATGAATCAGATTTTAAAAAAATGTTTTTGATAGTATAGGCGCATACCTAATATTTTGTTTAACTTAGTTTTTGAAGATCAAATCAGGTAGGTGACGTTCTCAATTCTCCATACACTGAGTAAACCGATTTCTGGCGTTTGTCATGACTGGCTAGCATATTAGGCGTTATCTGGGCAATTTCTTACTGGATATTGGTCTTTAAATCTTTCAAGGTCCTTGGACGGTTCACATAAATTCTGAGATTGACAGCTGCCATTGCAATTATGAAACTTCTCAAGGTGTCCCTCACCTGTTAATGCATCGCCCCCTTTTCAGCTATCAAAGACAACAGCTGGAGGAGCGATGCAGAAGCCTGGGTGAAGATATTAACGACATTTCATCGGTGATAGGCAATAAAGAACTCACACGAGAGGTGGTATCATACACGATCAATATAGTGCAGGCAATTGGTAAAATAAACCAAAGTAGGGAACAAAATGCCGAACACTCTTCTCGTGGAACGGAAAGCCTGTTGACAACTGTCAACAGACCGGTTTCTTCTGAAGAGTTTAAAGTGGTTTCCTCTACACATGAGCGAATGCTGAGAAGTTTCTGATTGGCCCACATTAGAATATCCTTCCTGATCTCAACAGTTTAACTAAAATAAAGTAATATAATAGCAGAAAAATTATCTTTTTGAAATATAAATCTTGTATATAAAAAGCAAGGTAAAAAATAATGCTACTCCCATATAAAAATATGTTTGATTTCATTTTTTTTTAAATATTTAAAAAACACTGGATTTTAAAAAAACCCATAGAAAAAAATCACAAGGGGACAAATCGGAAGAGCGGGCTGGCCACTCCAAATCGCACCTAATTGAGATGAGGCGCTCTGGGAAGTGTTCCCTTAAAATCAGCCATTGATGCTCTTGTAGTGTGTGCCGTTACACTGTCTTGTTGGAACCAAATTTAGGAACTAAATTAAAGTGATTCCAAAAGGCGCGCTGGGTTGCGATCACAGAACATCCGTTCGAAAAGTAGGCCTCAACGGCAAACGCACGCTCCTAAACACAACTAAACTGTTAACATATTACAACAGAGATGAAGAACATTTAAGAAAAGGTAATATAGAAGTCTAGGCATCTACAGGGCTTATGAGCTGTCAATGGCTGGTTTAAGTGGCCACTTTACACACTGTGTAACATTCACTATTCTGCCTATATTTGAACATCTATATTCCTTCAATTCTTTCATCTGTTGTTGTTCTTATGTTAATATAAACAGCTCCCCGGGGAGTTGAATCCAGTCCTTGTCTACAAAAATTTGGACAAACTCAAAATATTGTTGACAACTATACTGTGTTTAAACAAAAAAGTAGTTCCGCCTCTCGAACGAGACCACTAGCGCTCCGCTACGACATCGACCGACTGAATGGTGCGCATTTAAAAAAAGGAGTTATTCTGCCGCACCCTGTACTACATCGGCATGGCATAAAAATAAAGAGCATGATAATTTGGTAGTTAGCATATCACTGGGTATAATATTAAGTAATTTATAATTAATTTGGTTTAAGCCAATCAAATTATCTAAGTACATAGTTATTATATGTAACACTTGGGACAAATTTCACTTGATGTCATCAATATTTAGCTTATATCACTGGCGTGTGTTTGTTATTTATTTGTAGATTATTAACATTACATCTTCAACACGTGCGTATTTCCCGCCCATCTTGATTGAAGGTTAAGAAAAAGGCGCTCTTCATTCAACGTACCAAGTAGTGCGGAGACGTTTTCTCTTAATTTTTCTTATTTCACCTGGAACCCCACGAAGCGAAGAATCTACAAGAAAAAAACAAGATTTATATAAAACTTGTTAGAATCAAACGTGTTAAATAGGTGTCATCAAAATTGAGTATTTTATTTTTAAACTTTAGGTTGGGAAGGTGCTTCAGTAATTATGTATTCTTAATATAATTGTCAAAATGTAATGCGTTTATTTTAAGAAAAAACAAACAAAAAAGTGTCTACTTTATGATGAAGATAAATTCTCATGTTGACTTATTTTTGACCATTTTATTGAGAGTGCCAAATTATTATAGCATGAACTGCTACAATAGCATCCACCCTAGGTATTTTCGATAAAACGCAAACAACAAGTATAAGCGGTTTTACGCTTCTATAAGTTTTATTATTAAATAACTCAATGAAAATTAAAAAGGTAGAAAAAGTTGAATTTGACAAGGAATATTGTGTCCGAAATACATTTGCAGATTAAACCAACTGAAATAAAAATCTGTAAAAGTTAAAAAGTATTTTTACTCTTTGAGACACAGCTTATTATTTGAATAAAAATAATATCTTACTATTATTTTGGTAGGAAAAAATTATATATAAAAAAACGAAAACGCTTTTTTTAAAGTTACCAGATATCCGTTTCATCTCTATTTTTAATATATAAAAAAAATTGAAATAAGTATTTTTATTTATATTATTGACCGCATTTAAAATCGATCTGCAGTGTAATTTTCATCCAATAATCAATCTCTGTAAACAATAATCTGATATTGGCTTAAATTTTTTCACACCTTCAAAAGAAATTCCGATAGTTAATTACAAGGTCGTAAAAATTATGGAACACTATAATATCACACAAACCAGATAAAATAAAATAAACACTGGCAACATCGACAGATTCAAAGCAAGCAACGGGACGTCACAAATAATAATAATAAAAGTAAGCATAAATAAAAACAAGATTAACAAAACATTTCAAAACAAATATTTTTCTCAAAATAAATCTTGATAAGCGAATTCATTCATATTTTGTTGAAATTTATCAATTAAATGTTAAAAACCTACTTGTTTGACTTTTTTGTTTTACAATTTAATACGTTTTTGAGTATTATTAAAGAGATCCGTTTTATAGTTTCTACAATTTCTGTATTTTGTGATTAACAAATTTCACCACTTTGATAATAAATTCGCTTAGTTTGTGTGGTGAAATTAAATGTGGTGTTTAATATCTAATTACCAGAAATAAAATAGTGGACTCCAAACAAAAGAAAAATAACACTTTATTTACAACTTTAAACGAATGATGGTCTATAAAATACCGTCAAGTAAAAAAATAAATATTTTGTAGATAGGGGTCAGTGCAAAATAAGCTCTTGACGTCACTGCGCCCTGTGACAAGTCTCCGTAAAATAATTCTCGCTTCGTTAGCATATTTCGAAGAAAGAGCTACTGGGAGAAGTGCCGGTGGTTTCGAATCTATGGCAATATCTCATGCTTTAAGCTCATATCCTTAAAACATCGGGCTATTAGGTAAGGGGCGAGTATTCTCACACAGATTCGACCAATTGTCCACCGCAGATGCGGCTTCTTTTATAATATAAAGCATCACATTTACGTAGTGGATATGCAAAGGTATTTCATCGTCTGCACTGCAGAACCTACATATATCAAGAAATTTTGAAGATACTCGATAAGCAAAGGGTTTTTTAAATCTGTATTGATCTGTTAGAGCTCAACCTTAACGTGTAAAGCGCTCTTAATAATAATATTTTGTAATAGAATTTCAAAAAAGAGGACTGCATAGGGCAAAAGTAAATAATATAAACTCAAACGCATTCACTTGATCAAGCTATGTAAAAAAAACATTAAAAAATGACATATTTAAGTGTCTGATTTATTTTTATGTCGCTTCAGTTAGTAGGTATATTAAATAAGGAATTATCGATACGTTAAAATAGATAAAAGGTACACCGGTCCATAAAGTATTTTCACATGACAAACTTAAATATACCCAAACGCCACAAGAATATAATTTGACAAATACTCGTAAACACCAAACATTTTTTTAATGTAACTCTGCAAACAGAAGAATCGAAAAACAGAAGGTTCTTTTCAGTCTCTCTTGTTATATTATATTTTACATTGGTAATATCTACTATCGTCGTTTTTTTACCATAACACATCAATTTTTTTATAGGTACTACATGAAACGTTATCTTTAATACTAGTTCATTATGTTCAAATCATAAACTAATAATACACAATTTTAGTTTTGAAAATTCATTGGTAATATTTACAAAAATTGTATCCAATGGTGATTATCTGATCAAAATAACTGATCAAAATATCTTTTATTAAATTTTTATTTGAAGCACTAACTTTGTGGTAATTTATTATGATAAAATATTTTTTTTTGAAATTGTTCTTATCCACCTATTTTTTCTACCGACCGATTTCAAAGCTACACATGTCTCTTTATAAATTTACATTTAACTAATAAAATCATTCTCATTTTAATTTATTAATGTATTACATATGGAGCTAATAAATCAAGTCATTTTCTCTTGTAAGGATGGAAAAATATTAAAATTAGGCAACTTGGAAATCTTTGAAATTAAATAATCGATTCATAATAGGAACAAAAATGTAATAAATAACCAAGTGAACAATATTTTCTTTACTCCACACCTGTCAAGTCTTGAAGATCGTACCCATCTCACATTACGCTTCCAATCCTTACAAGACAAAAATACTTGATTTATTTGCTCCATATGTAATATTTAGTAAATATTGATACATTAAAGTAGGATAGAATTCATAAGTTAATTATACCTTGATAAAGAAGCTCGTGTGGCTTTAAAACCTGTCGGTAGAAAAAAAAACTGTTTAAAACCAAAGTTGTTTTATGTACTTTATCAAAATTTTCTTTAATTGTAATAAGTTATCTCTAATAGCAGATTTGTTCGTGATCGGGCCTCAGCCTTTAGCATATTACATTACATAACGTACCCGTTGTTATCGTTAACAGAATGATAATTGTTTTTTTAACGATATGCATAAATGCAACATCAGATAAATGACAATTGTTTGATATTTCATCGAATACTTTAGCAGTAATCGGCGAACAATATACTTGGCTGAATCGTGCCTGAGAGACAGATACTAAAATTTGAATTATACGAATTGAAAACTAATAACAAGTGTGACATATCATGTCAAATGACAAGTAGATTGAGTAACGTATACAATTTGCACGAAAAGCATTTCCCAATATTTTGAATGCACCTTATGTCCAGTGATTATGGATTACCATGCTGGCCATCTTACACCACCCAAATCAACTTACACGGCGACGGACTTTAGCCTCAATAAGAGATGTTGGTACCCTTTTATTCCGCAGGCGTCTATTTAAGCGACGACCAAATTACATTCATGTTTCGTCCTACGAACACCAGAGTATCACTGACATTACTCTTAACCTTCTGCTTCCTTTTCTTTCTCTTTGTCGACGTACATTGATCACCTGTGAGGTGTGTTGGACCCGCCACTTCAGCTATCGCAGGTTCTTTCGCTACCGGTAACCAATCTTTCGGAGCACTTGCAATTGAGGAAGTATCTTTCGAAGTGCTCGCTATTGATGACTCTTTCGAAGTGCTCGCTATTGATGATTCTTTCGAAGAGCTTGCTATTGAGACCGTAGAGTATCTTTTGGATGCTTGCAGTTTCTCTAGAAAGATACAAAATTTCATATAGCACGGTTTCAAGTGAGTATTTTAGTAAGAAATCTTCGCTTGTCATCAATGGCAAGTTGCCATAAGTTTAGTAATACCATTTTAATTTGAAAATCTGAGTATTTATGCCAGATATTTGTGATCAATCGTTTGGACGATTTACGCGTTAAGTTGAAATTAGAAATTACGTAACGGTTCATTGTTAAATGTTTGTCATTCGCGAAATATGCTTTGAACTAACAATGTAATCACAAAGTGATAAGAAATATGTATCATATCTTTATAGGTAATGATGATTTATATTAGGAACTTGCGTGTTTCAGTATTAATATTTTACGTACAACAAAAAAACACAAATGTATTTCAATTATTAGTTAAACTTCCTTCTATTTTTAGAATTTTACATTACTTGTTCATTATTCTTCATTTTAAATAAATTTATAAGACGATCGAATGATTCGATATAAAAAATGAGTCCTTAAAATGGAGTACCTAACCCTGAAATCTCACAATAAAAAATATGAATTGACTGCAATACCGCGTAACTATCAATTGATTTTTTTGGCAGGGGAGCCTAAAAAGAGTTCTATTAATATTTTATATTAACCAAAAATATAGTTGCAGTATAAGAAAAACTATCGTTATTTAGAGTAAAAATAGCAATAATTTACGATTTATGGGTCTTAGACCTATAACGAATTTATTTCAGTAAAGCATTTTCGTAAAATAAACATACGCGTTATTGCATTATAAGCGACGGCGACGATAAGTATATATGATTAAATACGTTTTAAAAATGGTTATTACTTATCATGTAACAATTAATGCGTTTTTTTTATGTTGTATATAATATTACTTTGATTTCAAATTCTTATAATAATATTACCGAGAATTTAAACATATTCTTTGCAAATAAAATTCAAATAATATCAAGTAAAATTGATGAAATATTTCATTACCTTTATCTTTTACTGCCTGTTTCCACAGAAGATCTGTAATTTCGTTTACCCACGCCCGTCTGATGGCCGGTTCAGCCTCCATGACATAAGGTTTTATCGTCCTCTTTCTGTACCAAAGGCAGAAACTAGTCGCGGAGTCATCTTCCGGCGGAGTGATACCAAGGTCACCCATTCTTATTATGTCATGGTAGAAGAATATTTCTTCTTTTAATTGCTAAAAAAAACAATTATTTATTGATTTATTTAAACACCAATACGTTTTTTATTTACATTTTTATAAACTATATATTTTATATTTTCAATTAAAGATTCTTCTCATCGTTTCTTTGAATCCCATAAAATATAAATGTGTATATTTTACGTTTTTCCTTTTTAAAAATGTTTTTTTTTTTTACATTTGAGCATACTTTTCATTTTTTATTTTAATTCTCACCTTCTAATGAATTACTTTTACAAAAAAAATTTTCATCATTTTAATATTATTTTCATTTGTAAATACTAACTACAAACTTTTAAATTACTTTTTTTACTTTAATTTTAATTTTAAAACAACTTTCATTTATGTTTTTTTTTTCCTTCTTTTTTTTGTACTTTCATTCATAACCTTACATATGATTATTATATAATATGGAAACTTCACTGGTCCATTAGAGTTTAGTTTAACTTTTTAAATAAAAAACTATGTAACTGTACTGTTTGTTTCCTGAATAAAAGAAAAAATAGACAAAAAAAGAAAAAAAACGGATTTCCACAAGTGATAAAAAAAATGAAAAGATTGTGTACATTGGTAATAAATAAATAAAAAAATGTATAGGTATAATTAGGTGTCAAAAAATACAAAAATGCATGAGTAATGAACAAAAAATACATTAAAAAAATATGTAGAATTATAAAAAAATATTACAGCTGTCACACCAACAAAACAAACCATATTTACCAGTACCTATAAGAGCAGGTATGAAAGTTATAAAAACGTAAATGAAATATTCTTTGAAATTGAATATTACAACCAGTATTATCTTTGAAATAAAAAAGTAGAATACTATTCTATAAAAAGAGGTTTTAACTAACTTTTTCGTTTTTTATAGGTATTACCGAAGGCATTATTTACGTAGAAATAAAGGAAAATGATTTAAAATGCTTTTATTACTTTTCAAAAACAAAAAAACTACGATTTTGTTTTGGCCACTTTCACGTTCAATTTATTATCTTTATTTTATTTATTTATTTTATTTTTATTTATTTTATTTTTTATTTTTTTATTTTTGCACCACAACAGGCCAGGAGGCCCAATTACAGTGGTGAATTACATCACAGAACACCCAGGCTTGATAAAAATCACATTTCAATTTTTGTGTTCTCACCGGGAATCGAACCCGAAACCTTCCGAGCGTGAGTCAAGCGTCTTGACCACTACACCACGGAGGCCGCCAAGAAATTATAAGAACAAATTTTAGTTCAATATTTAGTCTTTATATGAGAACCCAGATACCTAAGTTTAGTCAAAATTTGAAGTGGGGTAATCTGCCGGTCTACAACTTATTATATTTAAGTTACATAAAACTTTTAAGTATATTTTTTAACAGAAATACCTTTAAAATTTTGTTCTTATCTAATTCATGTTTTTTTTTCATTATTGCGCGATTAAAAATAAACATTCGTTTTAAAATGGCAAAAATCATATGATTTCCTCATTTTGCGTGCGTTTTACTAGTTCATACTACAGCCGGGAATGCGAATCGGACCTCTGATATGAGTCCGCGTCACTTGCCAAGGGACAACCCGGTTAGTAGATATTTCATTTCTTTTTTTATAGTGGAGGTGCATTATTTTTTACCTTGCTGTATGTATAAGGTTTACATTTACTTGAAAGGGATAGCTAATTATTTGTTTACTTCGAAAACAATATTCTATTGAATTTTATTCAACAAAAAACTTTATTTAGTTAAAACATGTGAGAATCGGGTGGGATGTTTCAGCTGTGGCCTGTTTTAGGATTTAGGTTCATAAAAAAATACGCAAACTCAAATGATAAAAGACTGATATTTTGAAAATAAAATAACCTGCATCGTCTTAAATCATCAATTGTTAATTATCAGCTACAGTTTCCGTATATTGTATAACTTTTTAAAAAGAAATATTTATATGGGTTGAAATATCTAATGTATTTGGCCTTTAAAATATAATCAGCCTCGTGGTGTAGTGATCAGCACGTTTTCCTTTCATGCAAAAAGTTTCAAATTTGTTTTCACGATATGGTTGACGTGAAAGATTTATTGGAACACGTGTTTCTAGATTCGAATATTTCGAAGTTCCTGGACTGGCATCTGCAATATTAGACTGATCATCTAACAGCAATGATCGAATTACGCTGCGATTGGTGTTCTAACGCAGGGTGAGGAAAGTTATTGAAATAATTATCTGATTACAAATCAGCGAAAATCTTTGAAAATTCGGTTAAAGACTTTTTAAATTCAATTTAACTAAAACCACGTTTTCATGCACTCAGTAAAATTACGATAAGCACCTTTATTTTCAAAAAAGATTAAAAATATTTACCTTTCTAGATACAATGGTGAATATGAGACAATTTTCAAAGAGGAAACATCTCATCAGGTATCTTTTCTTATACGAATCCATAACATGAAATTCATCTTGTTTTAGGAGCTCTCCTTCATTTAAGAGATCAATCTGTAGAGAAAATGAACATACAATGTAATGTCACAACTTCACATTATTAGTATAAATAAAAGTATTTATACAATTTACTTAAACGCTCTTAGACCCATTAAAAAGTTAATATTTCCAACAAAAAAAAAACTATGCCGTTTTAAACATAATATACCATAATTTTATTGCTTTTTAAAAAATAAAGAAGTAATATTATCATTCTTAAAATTTACTCAAATATTTCAATTCTGTGGCCGTTTATACGCATAGAAAAAAATTAATGCATGAATTTATCAAATAAAAACCTCATAATATACGTTATACATAACACAAATTTCTTCAAAACCAATCGCCAATAGCAAAATTAATTACACCAACAATAGTTAAAAATTAAAAATAGGTAAATAAGAAAGGTATTTATAGTTTAAAATTATCGAAAAAAAAATTTTATTTATAAATGTCAACAATACTATTTTTAAAATAACTGTACGAAATATACAGTTAACATAAAAAAAAAACTTTTTTTACCTTTATCTAGGATTTCTACCAATGCCTGATAATATCGGTCGAAAACAAGTAGTTAAACATTGAAATTAATTTCGACAGAGAGGGAAAACCTTTTCGACATGGGAATATGGAAGTCTAGGCAATTTACAGTGCTTATGACCTGTCATTGGCTGGTTAAGTGGCCACTTTACACACTATGTAACATTCACTATTTTGCTCATGTTTGAACATCCACATTTCCTCAACTCTTCCATCTGTTGACTTTAAAACGCAAGTTGTTTTGAATGTAAATTTGTACTAAAATATTGATTAAATATATATATATATTTTTTTTAAAGGGAACGATGAATACTTTTTCTAAATATGTTTTGTTTAAAATTAAATTGGGTGGGATTAAAATTTTAAAAAATAAATAATTATTAAGTAATCGGACATGCTATAGTGATTGGATACTCTAAACTTAATGGTTAAAAACAATCATGTCCATCTTAGAACAGGATGAGCCATGTTAGATGGAGACTATCCTAACTAGAGAACGCTCCGTATTCATGTTCTATCCACTTGTGTTATATAGATTCCCTGGTATTAAATATGTATACACATAAATGCAATAAATTTATAAAATAAATTAAATTAAATTATACGTGAGAATTTATCTCTACCATATAAAAACACTTTGTCGTGTGTTTTTTCTTAAAATGAACGCATAAGGTTTATTTATTTTTGACCATTAGATATAGAATGTTCAATTACTGCTGCATATACTGCTGCATTATAGCACCCACCCAATTTAATTTTTCATTTCAGTGCCTTATAAAGTATTCTCGTAAAAAATAAAAATATTTGGTGATAATTCATTTATTTGCAATAAAATACCACGTACTAAACATTATACTACTAGATTTTTCCAGCAGCTTCGCTCGCGTAGTATAAAAAAGAAATTATCGGGTATTTGTCAGCAACACAGACTAGATAGTCATTTGATCAGTTTTATTTAACTGAACAGAACAGAAGTAGTAGTATGGATTATGTAAATGTACATTTTTTATTTTCAAAAATGAAACTTTCCGAATATAGGATTCCGGGATGAAAAGTAACAATTTGCCCGGCTTTCTAGTTATCTCTGTGTACGTTAATCCGTTGGTGTTTTGCAAAGTAACATCGTTATTCTGAGTAGTTTAAATATTAATTTTTCCACTTCGAATATTCCTGAGGGAGTAATATTGTTTTTTGGATAAATAATAGCTAATTTATTAAAATTATCAGCCTCTCCTGTTATTGTCTATTAGTCTCTTCGTTATGGCGTGAAAAAAACACAAACAAACAGGTAAACACACATTCGCATTTATAATATTGGTATGGATATTATCAGATACAACTTAGATGTTTATCAAAATAAAATAAAAAATGAACTTACCGGGCAGTCTTTAATATTTTCTATTGCTATAGTATTGTCAATCTTTCTAAGCAGTCCTTTCATCATGGCTCTTGCTGCCTGGAGACTTTGAAGTGGTGTCTCTAATTCAGCAGCATAGTTTTCTGGAATGTTCTCGTATGTTGCGCTACTACTAGAACTGATGACGGAATCCCTGCAGTTCGACTTTACCTCTTCATCATACAAAACTCTCGTCTTCACCAGCTCGTCCAGGAAGAGAAGGTATCGTGGCATTCTTTGGATTGGCTCCAGAAGGTAGCTGGAAAGATCTAGACGTTTGCCAACTTCCATTTGTTTTTGCTGTAAATAAAAAAACTCAATAAATAAGTTGAATGATAAAGAAATCTAAATTGTAGCAAAAAATTGTATCACTAAGTGGTTATATTATGGCGATAGTATGTGGATGGTATTTTTTGCCTTTTTACAGAACGGACCTAGAACTTCAGACATTCGTTAATTTCCTAAATTAATTACGCAAAGAAATAAAATTTCCTTAAAATATAGAAAAAGATAAATTATTGAACTATTTCGACTCGAGTTTAATAATAAAAAAATTATTTTATATCTACCGGAAAACAACATATACAGACACAATTATTCATAATTCCTCAAATCATCAAATTGCCCATAAATATTCCGCATTCCATTCAATGATACATAGGATAATCAACGTTCCACTAGATAATACTAATTTTAAAAAAACTTAATACAATAAAACAGATAGCTTATAATAATGGATCTAATGAGAACTTAATTGATAAAATATTAAATCAAAAACAAAAACGCAATCTTACAAATAAATATGTATATTCTACTCCCGCAATAAAAAAAGCTAACCCACCTAAACAATGGAGGCTGATTGTTTTAATAAATGTCATTTTTTTAAACCTATTATCTAGTTCTCTACAAATAAACATTTAACTTGCATTCTACACAACTAATTAATTAGGAACATTGTTAAATAATCAAAAAGACGAAGTATCCTAATATAATAAATCTGGAATATGTCAATAAAATTGTAACGATTGCGACTCAATCTATATTGGAAGAACGAAAAAAAAAATTAGTAAAAGAACACTTAAGGTGCCTAAATAATAATACATTTTATAAATTTGCAAACCATCTGATGTGAAACAATCATAATATAAAAAAAACTGGATTAAAAGTTCTTCGAGTTAAAAATAAAATACTAAAATTAGACAATTTGAAAATCGAGGTATATGTTCTAATAAAATAAACAATATTTCCTTAAGTCCACTACTTTCTAGTTTTAAAGATCGCATGCATCTCACATTACGCTTCCCATCCTTACAAGACAAAAATATTTGATTTTCTAACTCCACATGTAGTATTAAGTAAACATTGATATAATAAAATAGGATACAATTAATTAGTTAAGTACACCATGATAAAGAAGCTTGTATAGCTTTGAAACGGTAAGTAAAAAAAAAAAATAGTCAAAAAAAAAAAAAATTTTTTTTTTATTAATTTGAATTATTTTGGACAAAAACAAATAAACTACAAGAAGTAAAATAAAAAGTTTGAAATTAATGGATACGTATAGCAGTGATAAGATTGAGCATGAGTCATTTCAGAGAATTTGATTATTTATTTTATTTTGGAGATATATGTTGTTATTTATGTTTAAAGCATGAACTTTGTAGTCAAATATTTGAACAAGTATAAGTAAATATTAGTATACTAATACTTGTTCAAATGTTTGTTTTTACTAACCGATTTATTTATGTCTACCGGCTTTGAGACGTACCCGTCTTTTCGTCAGGACACTCACTACACCAATATGCTAATACTAAAATACACTTTTACCATCACTGTAGTATATGCATATAACATTGACAAAAAAATACGAAAACAACGTGCAGAGTTAAAGGAGATGCAAGCACTCTTTAACTCTGCAGATATGTATTTTTTCGTATATATTGGAATATATATTACGGTGACTGTAAAGTTGAAAGTGTATTTTAGTATTTGCATGTTGGTGTAGTGTTTTGACGGAGACATGGGTACGTCTCGGAACCGGTACACATAAAATGTCGGTAAGTGGTGATATTTCATTTCATTTCATTTTTTTTTTTTTGCACCACAACAGGCCAGGAGGCCCAATTACAGTGGTGAATTACATTACAGAACAACCAGGCTTGAGAAAAATCACATTATTTTTTTTTGTGTTCTCACCGGGAATCGAACCCGGAACCTTCCGTGCGCGAGTCAAGCGTCTTGACCACTACACCACGGAGGCCGCCGATAAACTTATATTTACTTACATTAGTTAAGGTTTGTCAGCAGAAATTTAATCTCATGTCTTTGTAATTTTTAATTCAATAAATTGTGTCTTTATTAGCCTTACGCTCATCAAAATAGGTGTTTTATATTATCATAATGAGATAAAATAAGATAACATTTGAAGATTAATTTTAATCGAAAATGAATTAAAAGATTTTTAAAAATTAAAATATTTTTCTTTGATTGTTGTAAGCTTTTTATTTACGCTTTTATTAAAAGGTATGTTTTTTTATTCTTACAGTGAATTGAGTGAGCCATTTCATTCTGTCTTTGCATACAAACCTCCCTACCTCTACATTCATACATTTTCTCATGCACGCACGTCGATTATTCCGACATTTAAGATAACAATTTTCAAGTATTAATTGAATTTAATCATGCCATGTATTTATCGGTCTTTATCGTTTTCTGCATCCATCAGCATTTGTATCATAAATCTTTTTCGCCGTTATTTTTCTATATACTCGCACTACATGTTCAAACCAACGCGAAACTTCTTCCTTGATTTTTTCTATAATGCTTGACACAGCTTTAGATAATGCATGGATCTCGACATTTGTACAACTATGGTGCATAGTTTTAGCACATATTCACGTGAGAGATCGCATCACAAAAGCATTCAGCCTACTTTCACTCTTGTTTTCCAATTCCATACTTCGCTCCCATTCAAAATATAAATGTCGGCACCAGGACCTCGCCCTCCGTAGTGAACAGCTAATTCCTCCTGCGACAAACATTTTTTGCCAAGGTTGATTCAAGTGCTCTCATCCTCCTTTCAATATCTTTCTCAGTCTTTCCATTCCTAGTAAACATACTTCTTAGATGCACAAATTTTGATAATAAAACAAGCACTGAATAAAAGCATGTTTGTTATGACTCCAACGTTCGTCACTTTGTTGTTTTGTTTTCAATATTAAAGATAAATAAATTAATGACAACCAAATGCTTATATTCTCTGAATTATATTTACTTACTTTGAAAAATAATTTGTTTTCAAATACGTGACGTGTACATTTTTTGTTGTTTCTTGAGTATTTAATGTACATCATAAATCTGTTTTCCTGAAACCAAATTGAGCGAAAATAATTATGCATTCAATAATGTATTGACATGTTAAAGAAAATTAAATGGTATTGACAGTAAATTTATTAAAATTCTTAGATTTTCACTGCCGTTTACAATGGGTTTACTGAGTTGTTATGCCGTAGGTCGTTGGCAATCTGTTTCGACGATTTGGGTAGCATTGCTGTAGAGCGGGGATTTAACCAAATTTTCCAGTCCTAATATTTTGATTTTAATTTAATTTATAAATTGTATTTATTGAATATCCGTATTTTTTTACAACATTTTGAGGGTTTTCAAATGTTTGAAGATAAAATACTGTATTTCACCCCTTGGGAAAAAATGAACAAATTACACCAGAGGTTCATAAAATTTCGGGGAAGGAAATTAAGAACTCCAACCAACTTCCCAAGAGCTACTCAGTAGCTAGTACTGGACAACGTGACTGGACATGTAGTGGACGTGTAACGCCAGGTGTTATTGGTATACTGTGAGTGTACTTTTGATGATATTTGTAATTTATCCCCGATTTTCCATAAAATGCTTTTTTGTTCCTAATAAGTACTTATTATTTAATAACAAATTATTTTAGTCGATACGTAAATGTGTAATGGAGAAACACTAAAATCTAAACCCAATATTTAGTTTTTAATTTGAATATTCGAACATAGGCAAAACCGTGAATGTTACTCAGTGTAGCCATCTAAACTTGTTACAACAAAGAGGGAAAACATTTTTGATGGGGGAATATGGCAGTCTAGGCATTTACAGGGATTATGATGTGCTATTGGCTGGTTCAAGTGGCCACTTTATACACTTTAACATTTACGATTCTGCCCATGTTTAAACGTACACATTTTCACAACAATCCAATTTGTTGACTTTTGTAAAGTAAAAGAGCTGAAACCTTTATCGTGTGGGTGATATTCATCCGGCTGAATCAATTCACCTACTAGGCAATGCATAAGAACAATTTTTTATTTTTATACTTCTTAAACCAGTTGGTTTAAACAACAATGTTTCGAGTACGCCAAAATGTTTGTAGACATTCTGGATTTCCTCACTAGGGAGTTACTTTCATCTTATTTTTTTGTTCGTATTAACAGGTCATAAGCCCTGTAAATGCGTAGATTTTTATGTTTCCTTCTCTTAAATATTGTAATTTATTGTTATATTTATATGTTTACATTCGTATGTTTTTACTGAAATATTTTTGTTCTAAATTGTAATTCTTTATATTTGACAGATATAATGCGCTTTTAAGTACAAAATTGAATGCATTTACAAAGCTGGTGACCTTTCATTGACTGGTTTGAATTGACAAACAGTTGAATTTTTCTGTGTTATACATAGTGAAACATTCACCAATCTGCCCATGTTTGAAAATCCATATTCATTGTATTCCTTCATATGGTAATTTCTGTGACGCGAACTCTTCGATTGTTGACTTTTTGAAAACAATACAATACGGGGTCAATTAATAGTCCTTTATAATTACTACCCTTTGCATGTTTTTATCTGTTTTGTTATTCATAGTATTGAAACGGTGCTCTATCTGTTTACTTTTTTTATTGTTTACTTTTTAGCGTGAACATTTAACAGATTTACTATTACACTCAACGTTTATTTCTGTAAATTTATGAATAATTTTAAGTTGCTAGAATTTCACACGTCCATGAACTTGGTAGCTGCAAGACCATTAGTAATCTAGCTTCAATGGGTAAATGTTATCAACTATCAAATATATAAATTTAGTAAATGGGGTCTAGAATTCCAACCATCTATGCGCTCAGAAGCTGCAAGACTTGTTGTAATCTTACTTCTATTTTTATAAATTTGTTTTTTATTTGGTTTAGCGGTCAAGACGCTTGAGTCACACACGAAAGATTTCCGGTGAGAACACAAAAATTAAATGTGATTTTTCTCAAGCCTGGGTATTCCGTGATGTAATTCACCACTGTAACTGGGTCTCCTGGCCTGTTGTGGTGCAAAAAAATTAATTTAAAAAAATCGTTTTTTAAAATATCACTAAAACTCTAAACTTTATTGTCATAAATAAAAAATGTAATTAAGGGCTAGATGTGTTACTCTCCATGCGCTCTGTAGCGGCAAGATGTGCTGTTATCTAGCTCCTATACACAAATCAACTTTCAGCATAAACACTTTACAAATTTACTATTATGCTCAATGTTTATTTTTGTAAGTTTATTGATAATTTTAAGGGGCTAGAATTTCATTCGTCCATGCACATTAGTAATCCAACTTCAATAGGTTAATGTTATTAACTATCGAATATATATATAAATTTAGTAAATGGGGACAAGAATTCCAACCATCCATGCGCTCAGTAGCTGCAAGACTTGTTGTAATCTAACTTCTATTTTTATAAATTAATTTTTTATTTCGTTTTTTTAATATAACTTTAATATAACTCTAAACTTTACTGTCAAATAAAATAAAATTTTAAAAATTAAATAGGAGCTAGAATTTTTAATTATCCAATTATATTATACTATCCACAGCATGGAAGTTACAGGATTCAGTAGAAAAATAATGAACACAAGTATTTGCAAAGAAACCTAAAACCTTGGAGAAGTCACATCGGGTGATATTCAAAAAATAAAAGATGATCTACGACAACGATAAAAGCTATACCCTTCTGTTGATAAATGAAAATGAACGTTACGTTTCGTTTATTACATTGAAAACAAGTCTGTAAAGCGAAAAAAAATATTTAAAATGTACTTAGTGGGGGTCAGAAGTGGCCAGAGGTTTAAAAACCCACTTACATACTGTCTAAAGATTTTCCCTATCCTCATGAGGTCGTAATTAGCATCTTGCAGGGCTGGCAACAGCTCCCGACTGTGAAACTTATACAGTTGGGTGATGTTGGAGAATACTGCTTCCGGTGGCATCCCTGCAAGTGATGGAGGCCCGAGGTCTCCTTTCAAAAGTGGAACATAGTCCCTCACTATATGGCGCAGCTTGCCCACGTAGAGACTCTCCGTGTGAATCAATTCGTACAGTCTTTCTCTGCATTTTCTGAAATAAAAAAAATGTATTTTTACTTAACTCGAATGAAAATTAATTATAGAATCTACTGTTAAATATGTGAAGTAGTGAAAATTGTTGACGTTAGATTATTATAATAAATGATTATGATAAAATTATAAATAAACTTATCAATGAAACTTCTTGGTTTAGTTTTACTTTTTATTATTTTGACCAACGAGCGCTTTCGCCTAAGTAGGCATCTTCAAGACTGGTGAATTGTTTACAACATTTACAGTTTTTATACTATTCTGAACATATTCTGGAGATAAGATCAAATAAGTATTTTAACGGGGGACAGAAACATATGTATAAATCTCAACAGATTTAATAGAGCGTTATAAATCTTGCTTTTTAAATAAAATATCATTATATAATTTAAAAATATGTAGCTTTAGGGGTCGGCCTCGTGGTGTAGTAGTCAGCGCATTTGCTTACCTTGCAATAGGTCTCGGGTTTGATTCCCGGCATGGTAGATATGCAATATTTGAATATTGAATTTCATTTTTTTTTTTTGCTCTTTCTGCTCTGTATTTTGCTGTTTTTTTTTATTTTTTTTAAATATGCTTTTTGCTATACAACATACATTCATTTTTTTATTATGACTTTAAATATGTTTCTTACTATGTATTCTGTTTTTATTTCGCATTTTACTGAGTTTCAAAATATTTTCATAGACATATTTATATATTTTCATGGTTTTCTACTATGTTTTCACTGCATTTATTACTTTGTTTTTATAATCAATTTTTTTTGCTACGTTTTTTTTACTTAATTTTTATTGTGTTTTGACTACATTTTTATTATGTTTTTACTACATTTTTTAACATGTTTTTACTCCATTTTTTACTTTGTCCTTTATCTTTATAACTGTTTCTATAAATTGATCACTGTTTTTTATATTCTTTTGACTGTCTTAGAACGGGGTAAATAACCCTAGTTAGACAGTCAAAGCAACTTTACATAAATTATAATTTTGTGTGTGTAATATAATGATAATAAATAAATAAATAAATAAATAAATAAAATAAATATTGAAGTATAGGCTCAAATGAATTATCTGACACCCCTCCCCCCCTCCCCCCCTCCCCCCCAGGGAAGTTCACGAGACAGCAACAAAAACAAATATGTCCCGCTTATTATGAAGTAATATTGATTGAAACATTTTTGCATTCTTGTTATTACAGAAGAGTTTAGATTTTAAAAGAATATAAATTTATTAAATCATTCATAAGTTATTAAATCAAAGTAAAACAGCCAAGCTAAATCTTTTTTATTTTTTTTTTAAATGCGCCTGATGTTAAATATCAATTATCTTAGTTTGACATATTACAACAAATATAAGGAACTTTTAAGAGAAGGGAATATAGAAGTCTTGGCATCCACTAGGCTTACGACTTGCTATCAACTAGTTAAGGTGGCCACTTTAAGCACTGTGTAACATTCACCACTCTGCCTATATTTGAACATCCATATCCATTCGATTCTTCCATTTGTTGACGTTTGCGAAGTTAAGAATCTGAAAACCTTTATTGTTGCGGTTGAAATTCAAATGATTGAATTATTTCACCTACATACTAGACAACGCCTAAAAATATTTTTGAATTTTTATACTTCTTGGACCAGGTGGATTTATCTGCATGTTTTGAGTTTGTCCAAATTCCCGTAGACAAGTTTGTTACGCAGTGTGTAAAGTGACCACTTTAACCAGTCAATGACAGGTAATAAGCCCTGTGGATGCCTAGACTTCTATATTCCCTTCTCTAAAATGTTATTTATCTCTGTTGTAATATGTAAATATTAACAGCTCCCTAGGGGGTTGAATCCAGTCCTTGTCTACAAAAATTTGGACAAACTCTTACCGTTGTTGATATTAGTTTGAGGTTAGTGTGGCTTAACGCATTTTTGCATTACACCATCCAATTATTTTAAGCCTAGGTATACGCATTGGAAACGCTAAAATTATTTATATAACACGGATTCGTCGCTTGCAAACCTTTATCTCTTGTAAGCGAAGTTATATCTACGGATTCCAATAAAAGATAAGATAATTTGCCATTTACAAACAATCCGATGGATGCTTGCAGTATTAAACAAAGTATTATAACAAATTCTAAGAATTCATATAATATTATGTATATCTCCATACATAAATATACAAAATTTATGTTTGTGTGTGTGTAAGAAATAGTGACAGACAGAAGATTCGGTGTCGGCCAGTTTCGGCCAATAAACAAGTTTTGACTGCGGTTTCGGTTTTTGCCGAACATTAGTCGAAATTTCTATTCAGCCGAAATAAAGCGTTCATTAAAGAACATATGAGTTTTAATTATTTTTTATAAAGTAAAAAAAACAATAATTTTAAAAAAAATATTTTTAACATTATAACTATTTAAATATATTTCAACAGAGAGCGAAAACATTTTTGAGAAGGGATTTGGGATTTTCGGGCGTTGCCTAGTAGGTGATTTGGTTCAGCCGGATGAATCTCACCTACGTGATAAAGGTTTCAGCTCTTTTACTTCACAAAAGTCAACAGATGGAAGAGTTGATGAAATGTGAAAAATGCATAATTTATAGCTGGGAGTAGTTACTACCCATTTTTTTTTTTTTTTAACACTTCCACGTCCTCCTACTTACCCAAATCAATGTGAGAAAATCAGTGGTACATGAAGATGTTGTTGGTTTATTGATAATTTATTTATAGAACAAAATATTAATAAAAATGTATTACACACTTACAATTTTATTGACACAATATTTTTTAATTCCTGAAGAAAATGTGTTTTCCGCTGGTTTACAAAATAGGTAAACCACTTAAAAAGAAGCGGGAAATCCAAAACGTTCCGGATTATAAGGCAAGCAATATTGATTCATACAACAATATAAAATACAACGTAATTTTCTTTACATAAATAGGTACGCCAGTATACGAGCGCGCTTTCAGGGGGGATCAGAATAAACCATTTCATTTTTTTAAATCGCGTTGTGGTCCCGTGGCTAGTGTCTTGGACTCACGGACCAAAGGTCCGTGGTTCGAATCCCACTCTACCCCAACTTGATTCCATTTTCTAATAGTGAGTTATTTACAATTCGTTGAAAATGGCCGTCAAAATTAAATATTTGGGTAAACCATAAGAACGCAAAAATTTCTTTAAATAAATAATTCGCAATGAGGAGGCTCAGTTTTTTTTTTGTTTATTTGTTAATAAACTATTGAACTAAGCCAAAATATTATTTTTATAATTTTTGTAAATCATATTATCAGCACTATGAATTTTAAATATTTCGTGTTTCTTACATTACTACGCAGGTGATGCAGAAAACATTTATCCACAATACTTGAAAATACAATTAATTATCCTAAATCTATTTCATATATTTTTGTCAGTTTTCGTAGTATGTGATATTTTCTTATTTGATTTTAGCTAGGCATAATGAGGCCGGCGTGCAGTTGTCTTTTCCGCATTCTATCGGAGAGGCATCTGCGAGAGAGTGACAGAAAAATAATGTTTAAATACCTATTTATCAGAATTGCCAGCCACCGCATATCCTATTAACCTCACTAACTATGTTTTTTTAACATAAAATATCATTTTCATTTATTTTTCATTTACAAAGAATAGATATTCTTAGAATATAATGATCATCACTTGTTTGCCACAATTATTGAGAAAACAAAATTATGCTAATTTTTAAGCACTTTTAAGAATACCTAAAAAATAGACAATATTTAACGTTGATTTAATTTTTAAATTCCTCTTCTAGCATGTCTTTTGTTTGCAGACAAGTGGGTAGGTAGTAAATTTATTCCTCTCAATATTGCTCAGTGTTTTGAACAGAAATAGAGAACCTTTTTGAAGTATTTTACGATATTTTCCACGACACGAAAAGTCAACAGCAAAAGTATTTTGAATTAATCACTTTGTTTTATGACCACTTGAGTTTATTTTAAAAAACAACTCGTTTCGAAACCACAGATCTTTTTATCCTTTTTTTAGTTTAATCATTGAAAAAATATGATTATACAATATTACCACTAAATACCATTTTCAATACAAGTTTCAAACATATATTTACATTATCGTTTCCCATTGCGTAAAATAAAAAAAACAATTATTGAGTACCTACATAATAGGGAGTAAAATCTTAAAGTTATTTGTTTATTTTATTTTTAATAATTAATATTTTTAGTATAACAGATACTAAAATAATATTAAAATCCCTATATTCCACATAAGTCATGGTCGAAATAGCTTGGTCTTTAAAGGTATCAAAAATTACAATTATCTCCTCAATCAACTAAAAACTATTAAAACTAATATATCCATAAATATATTCAAGGTAAATTTAAAGAATTTTTTTGAATTCGTGTAAAAACTGCTTTCTATCTTAATTATTATTACTGTATTGTACTTATCTGTTTTTCTTTTTATATCCCATAAGTTTTCATTTTTTTTCTTATGTATTGTATTATTAAAATTATATAAATTCTAATAAAGAAATAACTATAACAGTGTAAGTCACTCTTTAAGCACAAGAGCAAATCTTTTTTTGGAGATAACTAGTTATAACATTAACTAGATGTATAAAAGTAGATTTGAATTGGAATAAAAAAACATGCACCATTTATGAAAATATATTGATTAATATATATTTTTTTTAAAACATATAAATTACGCAAATATAATTAACGGTGTTTTCAATCAGTTCTACACGAAAAATATTATTCGCTTCTTTCTTAAATATGTTTCATTCCTGACTGCACTTCTTATTTACTTTGTTCATTTCACTTAAGAAGAATATTCCTCTGTTAGTATAATGATGTTGTGCTGTAGTTGTTTTTAATACTTAAATTTGTGTGCGCTTCAAAAGAAACTTATGAAGTCTTAAAACAAAGTGTTTAATTCAATGTATTTAATCATGTCATTAGACAATGCCAACGCCGATTCTATAAATAAAGCGAAAATATTTTATTTTTCTAATTCTCTTAAGTTTTTTTCCGCATGCACTCTAAAAAAAGATGTTTATCGTTTTACCTTCAAAGTTATCTAATTTATTATAAAAAAACATTGACTTGAATTATAGTACCCAAGCATTTTATAAACACGAATAATAGGTAACGACACAAACAAGACGATTATTTTGTATTTGATTGATTGAAAGCCATTTTTGTTTTTTTTTTCAATCATAATACAGAGAATGTTGAGGTGTGGCAATCAATAGGGATCAAATTTATGGAGACAAATCTAAAACCAACCTGAAAAAGCACATGATGACTTAACGACTCAGGCGAGGCATAACACGATTAGACCTAATAATATTTCTTATATATCCAAAAAAAATTAAATCAATTTTGGATATTTCTTCTTCTTCTCCCCGCCCCTATATTCCGGGTCATCCAGGGTCGGGTCTCCTTGTACGCAAGCGCCACGATCTTCTGTCTTGGGCTGTCACAATGGTAACAGTCTGTGCTGCCAACTCCTTCTCAATAGCAGACTACCATGTTGCTGGGAGTCTGCCTCTATCTCTAGTTATAGCCGGGATGTTGAGCGCTCTTCTTACTGAATAGTCCTCATCTCTACGCAAGACGTAACCATACCATCTCAACCTGCTTTTTTTTTCAGTTTTTCAGCTATCGGTGCTACTTTAAGAGACCCTCTCACATACGCGCCTGGCGTCAAGAAACCAGACAATTATTCCAGCTATTTTTTTCATACAAATAAGAATACTATATTTTGAATGTCTTAACCCCAGTGCGGGTTTTTTCTCCTCGATTAATCTTGCAGATTATACAAATTATTTTAAGATTCTTGATTTGGAAAACAGTATTTTAAACATTGTTTCCTAAGGACTATTTTTCTTTGAGATAATACTTTTGCTATTAGACCATAATTACTTTCAAGCGTCATATTGCAAGACATATGGAGCTCAACGCGGCCGTTTTAAGCACTATTTATTTCTAAAACAATTCGGCCAGTTGACATTCCAATTGAATACTTAATATTGACTGAATTCATAGTGCTACTTTTCATTTATTTTTAATGAATTATGTATTAAAGTAATGGATACTATATCTATATAATATAATATTTCACGAAGTTACGTCGTTTGAGATTTTATGGATGAGATTTGTTGTATCACACAGAATCACAGACAAATATCAATTTATAGTATATATTACTTACATAATATTATGTACCTTCTATGAATATACAAATATATGATATTTTTTTACAGCTTACCTCTAAATAAAATCACCATTCGTACTGCTGTATGCAGCTGTTATTTGTGCTTTTTAGATATTTTCTAGTACTCTGCACCATACAACATTACAGATCTTACCACAGTTTTGTATACTTTGCCTTTGGTTATAATAGGCATCCTTATATCGCAGAGAAATTGTGGATATTTATTTATGTATTTTTGTGGGTTCGATTTCAAGAATGCAAGTAAGAAAACCTACGAAGATTTTTTCTCAATCGGTCTGAGTGTTGTGGTGCATTTTCATAACGTCCTTTCACACCCTCTTATTTCCACCTGCTGACAAGCCACTAAAGTTAAAGCTTTTAAGCTATTTCCTTAAAAGAAAATAAAACCAAAAAAAAAATTTTTTTCAAATATTTTTTTTTTGCAAAAAATTAATATTTGCGTTCTTATGATTTACCCAAATAAACTCACTATTAGAAAATGGGAATCAAGTTGGGGTAGAGTGGGATTCGAACCACGGACTTTTGAGCCGGGAGTCCGAAACACTAGCCACAGGACCACAACACGATGACATGATTGATGTAATGTGTTATAAATATGGATTCAGTAATGGGAAATGTATTTTCAAAATCTATAAATAAAACCAAATAAACAATAATAGTACTCAAACACCTAAAGGCAGAATTTCCGAATAAATTATTATATGCTTAATAAAAACATAATCTTTAAATGTCAATTCTCCTTACAGGCGAGTGTGCACTGTAATTTGTTGTAGATACATTTATATCGAAGAGTTCATTAAATCCAGTAATCCGGCCGGGCACTCTTAAGTTAATTAGTTTTAACAGTTCAGAACAGTTAAATACTAAATTTAATATTTTAAATTAAAATAACAAAACTTCTTTTTAAAAAATTCTTCTAGTTTCTAATGTATGTAAATTTAAATGCTTATTTAAGTGTGTGTAATTAATATGTTTGACTGGAATACCTAATTTGAAATTAACGAAACGTAAAAATTTATGTTGAACTCTTTCGATATTATTTATATGCACTTTATAATATGGTGAGCATATGACCGAGTTGTATTCAAGTTGGATACGTACTAAAGCAACATAT
Source organism: Micrasema longulum (assembly GCF_059751315.1). Lineage (NCBI taxonomy): Eukaryota > Metazoa > Arthropoda > Insecta > Trichoptera > Brachycentridae > Micrasema > Micrasema longulum. The sequence goes on from NW_028278206.1 coordinate 553,004, forward strand.
AAAATTTCCATTATATAGACCGAATCAAAGTCTTTAATCGTTCGCAACAGAAATCCGAGATTTTTCATGCTTTTATGGGTTATGCTCTATATATATTTATGAAGTTTAATTTTTCATCAAATATAATAGCAAGATCAATCATTTTAGTCACTCGCTCTAAATTTATAGAATTTAAAAAGTAGTTCAAAACAATTGCGTTCTTATTTCGGCAAAAAGTCAAAAATTTGTGTTCGTCAACATTATGGAATAAATTGTTATTTTCCACCATACATTCAAACAATTTAAGTTATATTGCAAAGTTACGCAATGACCTATGTTTGTTACCTTTTCATATATTTTAATATCTTCAGCAAACAGCAAAACTTCAGCATCTCGGAAACATGATGTTATGTCGTTTACGTACATGTATGTTTTTTTAATATACAAGTTAATCTCGATGATATCCGTAGTAAGATAAATCCAGTTCGAAGATTTGGGCATACTAGAGGTATTTTATGATAGTATAATTTAAAAGGTAAACTTTATGCCACAATTCTGAAATCTTATCTATTCCATTGAAAGAATTAAGTTTTTATTTTTTATTTTTATTGATTTCAGGTAGACATTACTATTAATACAATAATCACTTGGATTATGTAATAGTAGGTAGGCTAATATTTTATATTAGCTCCATACTTTTGCGTAGGACAGTTGAGGGTCATGATAAAATGCGTATGTATTGATTTTAGGTGTATCGTAATAATGTAAAATACGAAACAAGTATTGAATATAAATTATAATAAACGTACGTGTTCTTGACTTATATTTATCTATAGAATCAACACTTAAGTAATTGTATTTCGATGTTTTTAAAGTCAAGACGATTTGTATAGAGTAGTACCGTTTATCAATATGTCGAGACGGTGATAGTGACTGACGTCACACTTACCTGAGGTACTTATCAGCTTTGGTCTCAGGTAGGGCATGATCCGTGGGAGGCCCATCGGAAGTACTAAACTGATGATTTATAGCACTCACGATAACAGGAGCATAGTTGTTAATATCCTCGTAATGTTCCGAACCGTATTCGTCCGAGGCTACAGTCGATGAGTCGAACCTATCACTATCGGGAACTGCAGAAGATGCACTAGAATAGTTTATACACTCGTAAATGTTCTCCTCACCAGATCCTCTGTCTTTGTAATCACTTAAAAGGTACGGCGCCGGTTCGTAAATATGCACACTGTTCATCGATTTGATTAAATTATCACTAGGGTTATTATTATCGTCAGATTCATTTAGAGAATAATAATCCGCCTCCTCGGCAACACTGGACGCGTCCGAATGATCGTCCAATGTCGTTTTTCCTTCCACAAATACAAATCCCTTTGGTTTTTCTGATGTTTTCCACAGAAAAGATGTATTGCTCTCCGAAGAGTTTGCGGAAGTGAGAGGCTGCGAATTTTTGCATTTCGGGTCCAAATAACTTCTTTGTGTGTTTTTTGAATATGCGGAACTACTCTCTGACGACGAAATAGAATCTCCGGAGATCGAAGAGAAGCTGTCGGTTTTCTTTCCGGGGGAGTATCGAGAGAGATGAGAGTTGACGGAACTACCCGATTCCCTGCTCGGTTGGGAGTGCTGCGAGAACAGGAAAGATCGGAGCGCGGGAACGTGTCCCGTCTGGACGGGGATTTCCGGAACAGGCGGGGGAGCATCGGACTCATCTTCGTCCTGGTTGATTCCCTCTCCGGATTCAAATTTCTGTATGATGCGATATAGATGTCCCCCCCTCGCCATATTTTCACTCGCAGTTTCCTTATCCCGCTCCCTGCGATCTAAATCATCCTGTTTGGCTTCCAGCTCCCGTCTCTTGATAATTATCTTCATCAACTCGCACTGGCCCTGATCATTATCGATCATTTTGCGCTTAAATTTTCGCCACTAGTTTATTTATGGGTCACTTCATCACAGAGGCGCTTCGACACCGCGATCGAAGTTTTACAATATGTCGCGGTGCATATCGAGAATAACTTCGCGATGGATTTAAAAATAGTTTCGCTCGTTCGGGCGATTACCTACAATATCGCATCTGCGTGATGGCTCAGAAGCCCGGTGTCTGTCCTCGCGCGCGGCGGTCATACTTGTGATGATAGTGCGGTATCTTATCGGGCGAGTGTCGCGCCATCGCGCATCGCTCGCGGCCCGCGCTCGATGCGAACTAACCACTAACCTCCGAGCTGTGCTGACACTGACCACCTCCACTGCATCGGGGCTAACGAGACATCCGAAACAGCAAACTGACAACATTGCGTCATGGCGAAGATCTTTTCCACACGTGTTTTCCTACAGACCTAACACAACGGACCTAAAAATAAATACACAAAACGTCTGTTGACAGAGGGACTCTGATAAAAAGTCACATCCGCTACAAAACTTTTTCCCGGCATTTAGATGTACACGTGTGACGTAGTTAAGTCTGCACAATTGATGCTCGCTAATTTTTGCCAAAGATGTGTTCAACTCTAACCGATTTGGAAGTCGGAACCATCAGTAATCATCATCATTTCCCTTTCTGCACCCAGTAGTGTATGGGACTCGGCATTAGTAAACCAAATGTAACGTATTTCAATCATCATTTAGATGAAGGCAAGTTGATCAGTCCTACACTTCCCAGTCAGTCCGAGCACAATGAAATATGGCAGTTTATTTATACACAGCATTTCTGCCACTTGCATTACATGTTATTGAAAGAGTGTTAATAAAATAATAATTCAATATGAGATATTAGTACATACACATCATCATCATCATCATCATCATTCCCTTTCCGCACCTAATGGTGCATACTAACATGAAGTTTAGATGAAGGTAAGAACATGAAGGTAAGATAATCAGTCTTACGCTTCAGGTACCAGTCCAGGGACATACTCAAAACATTGTTGAATTAACTACCTGGTAAAAGAAAAAAAATAAAAATTGGAAAATTGTTTTCAGGCGTTGCCTAGTAGATGAATTGGTTCAGCCGGATGAATCTCACTCACATAATAAAGGTTGCAGTTCTTTTTCTTCGCAAAAGTCAACAGATGCAAGAGTTGAGGAAATATCGATTTTTAAACATAGGCAGAATTTTCCCTCTGTTGTAACAAATTTAGATGTTTATAAATCAGCAAAATATTATTTTTACTAAGCATTGTAGATAAACACGTCAATTATTACACCAGGAGGTGTACTTATTTCCACTCAATGTTCTTTTCCAGGATTTTCACCAGATAGTCCATCGAGTCAGAAACACTCGTCCGGGGTTTCGGTTCTATTTGGTTGTTGTTTTAGGACCATCTAAGAAAACGGCTTTTCCGTTTCACGTTTGCGTTCTGTTTATTGATTAGCATTGCCGAGTGCAGTAAGTAGCTTCGACAAAGAGCTAAGCCGACCTTGTATACCTGGCGCGCGTGTTCCACCTACCTAGGTACTAAAGCTATTACGATTCATCACGAGACACAGCGCAATACACTCCGTGGGTACCTGTGACAATACGTCATGCCAAGGCAACATCTACCTGATTTCATGACAAAACAGGTGATGGTGACGTCAGTGTCAATAACAATAATTGCGAACTAAATCTCGACGCTCCATCAGATACTATAATCAAGAAATACAACAATACATGCTTTACTTCTTCAGACCTTAAAAATTGTACACAAAATAACACTGGGAAACAAACAAGACGACGACATAATATTAGTCAAAAATGCTGACGTACACAAATATAACACCAGACAACAATAACACTATATTAAAAAGGCAAAGACAAACACAGGACAGTCAAAAATACTACATAATGGACTTAAACACTACAACGACCTACCTTACTACTTGAAAACTTTTACTGGAGACAAATTTAAAATCGATCTGAAAAAGCACATGATGACTGAACTAACTAAACTAGACGAGACATAAAATGACCAGACAATATTAAATTTCTAATGTTACTCTAACGGGTTTTTTTAAATCGTAAATAAATAAAAAAAAATACCATAATAATATTAACATATTACAACAGAGATGAAGAACATTTAAGAGAAGGTAATATAGAAGTCCAGGCATCTACAGGGCTTATGACCTGTCAATGGCTGGTTTAAGTGGCCACTTTACACACTGTATAACATTCACCATTCTGCCTATATTTGAACACCTATATTCCTTTAATTCTTTCATCTGTTGATGTTTGTGAAGTTAAAGAGCTGAAACCTTTATTTATGCGGGTGAGATTCATCTAATTGAATTATTTCACCTACATACAAGGCTCTCTCTAGGATCTACTAGGATCTCTGTTGTAATATGTTAATATAAACAGCTCCCCAGGGAGTTGAATCCAGTCCTTATCTACAAAAATTTGGACAAACTCAAAATATTGTTGACCATAACAATAATAAAGATACATTGAGATATAATATAAAGAGATAACACTCCAAACAAATCCGAACTAAAAAGTCGTCCCTAAAGAAAAGAGAATGACCAGCAGAGGGAACAAGTGTCGTCACGTCATATCACGTCGACCTTGACAAGCAAAAAAAGTAGTACAGTAAATAGCACGGACTGTTTATATCGGTCTTCTGTAAGTTCTATTCAGCAAGTCACTCCCTTTCGCATACGCGTCTCCTTTGTTTGTCGTTTCACCATACGCCCGACAGACTGAGCCGGACAGAGACAGGAGATAGCTAGTAACACATTTAAGGAGTTTGCAGTGCTTGATATTAGCCAGCAATATTTACTGAGAGCAGTGGTTTGATTTCGCGACAAATGGTTAGAACTTCTTTAGCAAAGAGACAATACTCCTACCCAGGATAAAAGCTATATAATGTAATGCCAGAACCATGGAAATGTTGCAAGAGCCCAAGCTAAAGAAGTTAGTGACTACTTTCCTTGGAGAAATTGGTCGCAGAGAGTCTGAGGGGTCGATGGTGGCTGTTAGATGGCCAACACATTTTTAATTTGAATTATTAATACATATTTTTTTATTGATTAATTTATTTTAAGATCCAATTGACTTTTTAATCTATTTTTCCTATGTTTTTTTAAAATATGTTTTGTTTACTTTTACATTAAATTTTTTTTTTTTAATAACACCTTTTACTTTGTTTTTACCTACATTTTTTTTTCACTTTTTACTCGATATTTTGCAATACACATTTATTTATTTATTTTTTACTACGACTTTAAAAATGTTTCTTACTATGTATTCTGATTTTACAACGCATTAAGATGCGGTCTGGGTTTTTTTAAAACTTTTTTACCAGGTTTTTTTTACCATGTTTTTGCTACATTTTTAACTATGTTTTTACTACAGTTTGTACTGTTTTTACTTCATTTTTTACTATGTTTTTACTACATTTTTGCTATGTTTTTACTACATTTTTTACTATGTTATTACTCCATTTTTTACTATATTTTTCAATTTGTCCACTACCTTTATTATTGTTGCCATACATTGATACTGTTTTTTTTTTGATGACTTAGATAGTCATTTATTCCTAAGATAGTAATTGAAATCGAATATGATAATAAATAAATATTAATAGAACGTTTTTACCTTAAAATAGCTATTTTAAACAAATATGCAAGCAGGGGTACTTTATACTTAAATTATTTTTATTTAAACTCTTTTATCCCCATAATTATAAAAAACTATGATTTGCAACCCCAGCTTGCACTCGTATATAACATAGAATTTTGTTTAGTCTCTCACCAGTCTGACGATGTCGGTCGCGACGAAACCCAATCACTGGTAAAAATTATAAATTAAAGTGGAATAAAAGTATGAACGTATTTTTATTAGTATAATTAAAATGCAGTTCCACCAAGAAATGTCAACAGAAAAACTCAATCTATCTTACTACTTACTGCTTGTAGCAAAATGAACTTAATTGCTGATAATGTGAAGGTAAAACATAATTCAAATTACGCAGAATTTATGTTTTAGGGTGCGAGAAAGAATAACATGTTTCATTAAGTTGGGAATTTTAACATTGAATTATAATCACGATGTAACATAAACTACGCCATAAAGACATACACAATTAACCAATCAAATTACTTTATTTTCTCAACAATGTTTTCATAGTTATTAAGAAATACTTTTTTTTTTATTTGTAATTTTGACAATTTGGCGATGGATTCTTTAAAAAATAATAAAATGTTCGTAACAAAAAAAAGTTTATTTTGTTGAAACGAAATCGTGTAATCTTAATGGGAAATTTAAAAAAATAATAATTGCCGGCACTAAGACAATATGTTACGTTATTAAGAATAGAATAAAATTATTCTCGCAGTGCGTTTTTTTTTTTATCTGCATTTATAAAAATATTATTATTTTCATTTAAACATCAATTTAAAGTAAATCAAAAATATTCTTGCAACTCATCAAATAAAAAAAATTCAGAAGTAAATATTGTAAGAATAAAACAATTTTACAATTATTATTATTACTCACCACATTGCACGTGTAACATAGGGTAATAAGTAAAAAGGGTCAACGGATCTTTTAAACTATTCGATTGAAGTCGCAACATTTTCGATTTGAAAATTAATTTGAATATCCGTTCTTACAGTTTTAGCTTAGATAGGCTTACGTTTTTGGTTTTCTTGGATGACATTACTTTGATGGCAATTCGCCAAATTTCGACATATGAAAATGACCCTGATTTAACGATAATACCACGATAAGGCTGAAATTCTGGAGCGCGGGTATGAGGACAGACGCAATTAATGAATTTTGTGGTAATAATTATATTGATTGCTATTACGCATTGTTAAATTATTGTTTAATCTGGTAATTAAAAAAAAAAAATAGACAGTGTTATTTACGGTGTAAAATGAGATCCCCGTGCAAGACATATTAATTATTTTTTTTGTTTGATTAATTCTAATTTTTTTTATTTGTTATTAACAATAATTTGTGTTTACTATTTTTTTGTTTAAATTCTTTACAAATTATTTACCATTTGCTTTTTAATTCTAACATATTTCTTATGTCCATATTTTTTCTTTTTTATTATGCAAAGTTTTACTTTTTATTTTGCATTGCAGCATGCTTTTTTGTTTTTACATGCATACAAAAAAAAGTGTTGTTTATTTTCAAAATTATAACTTACTTTGTCTGTACTATCCTGTATATTTTTTTGTAAATGCCCCTTGGGCGTATTGTAAAATTAAATAAATAAATATCTAAGTCAGCACAGGTCTTGTAGTTTCCGTATACCTATAACTTGACATAATATGGCTGGTGTCTCTGAATTGACTGTGTTTATGACAAAGGCTTCGAACCACAATTGTGGCAAAAGTGGTTATCTTTATTTATTTTGTTTATTTTGTTCACTAACGCCCAAGAGGCAATTACAAAAAAAAAAACATGGGAACGAACTTAAAATAAAACACAAAATATACAGAAAAAAGAAGTAAAAGAGAAATTAGAAAATATATTATTATAAAGTTATACAAAGTAAAAATATAATAATAAATGTAAACAAGAAAAAAACGTAAGCATACAACTAAAAAATGTAAGGTATAATTTAATAAAAATAAATTCTGTAAAGCAAACAAAGTAAATAAAGTGTTACGGTAACCAAGAAACAAAAATGTGAGTGAAATTAATATTCAAGCAAGCATATTATCACACAAAAAAAGAAGAAATAAAAAAATATATGAAATGCGTAATTGTCATTACTTAAATGCAATTAGATATTATTGCAAATAAAAATAAGTATAGGGTGTAATAAAAAAAGTTTAAAAAGTTAAAAGTTAAAAAAAATATGAAAAAAAAATCCAAAGGTGTAATTTAATGAAATAAATTATGTAAAGCAAACAAACTTAATGATGTTTTACGGCAAGCAAGAAAGAAAAATGTGATTAAAATTAATAATCAAGCAAGCATATTATCGAGAAAAAAGAAAAAATATATATATGTATATGAAATGCGTATGTCAATACTTACATGCAAGTGGAATTGTTTTATTAGTTTTAATGTGTTTTTTACAAACCACGTGGGTCTTATGCACGTTCTGGCAAAAGGATCGCATCTATAGGTGTTTGCGGTCTAAATAATTGTGCTAGAATATGTATAATAATATTTATATTTAAATAAATAAACCGCTTCTTCTATAAATAACGCGGTTTGAAGCCTTTGTCCGCAGTCGATGAAATCAACAAATGGCTGTTTGTTTCTTTAGAGCCTGTGGTGATTTTATATACTAGGAAATTAAAGAAAAATAAATAATAATCTCAGGACATTGTTTTTAAGAAATGCAAGATTGTGATTATCTAGTGCATTCCATAATGTATAGACGGGGTGTATGTTCAAGGCGCACGGATGAAAGGCGGTAATGTAAATTGGTGATTCGACTGAATATTCGTGAATATCGACCATCTAAATTTTATCTAAACTCAACCGGACAACGTCACAACAAACTACTACATTCCTTCCGTGCGCCTTGAACATAGACCCTGACTTATGCATTTATTATTCACTGTTTATTGCAGTCGTATAACAAATTAATACATTGCTGATTAATCTGATAGGAGATAGTTTTTAATGAACTAAGAAGAAAGGTTAACTCTTAATATTATGACTCACGAGATAAAGCGTCAACATCATAAATATATTACGTACATTGACTTGCCTTCCTCTTTGATGACAACACGAGTGAGTCATTTTTCCAACATATTAATAATAATTATTCAAACAATTATTTTGTTTAGTATTTATACAGTATGTCCACCGGATAAAAAAAGATTTTAAAACGCGCTATCTCCGAGTACAATAAAGACAACGGAGGAATTGGGGTATCATTCGACGCGGGATATTTTATTAATTATGAGTCCTCGGACAGGAGACCATCAGACTATCGCAATTGAGGCATATTTCGCAATCAAGAGTTCAACCAATGCGGCAAGGAGACGTTTTTGCTTTCAGTTCTATATCCGAAGAAGAAGTTATGACTGTTGAACCAGTTGATATGGACGTGAATGCAGTAGTTCAAAGTTATATAATTAGTCAGAAATAAACCTCGATCCGGTCTTTCAACTTCTGTTTTGAGTCTGGAAAACATAAACCGTGGGTGAGATAAAATTTGGCAAAATCCTCGCAAATCTGACCGTACAGGAATTAAAAAGACTTCAATTTATAACATTGTGGACAAATATTTAAAATTCCATCCCTACAAGCTAAAAATTATCCAGCAGTTGAACGAAAATTATCACACACGCATAGAAAACCATGCCAGATTGATTCATGAAGGATTTTCTACCATGGCACGTTAACAATATTTTTTTAGTGAAGTGGCGCATTTTCAAAACAAGAGGTAAACCAAAAGCCACTTCATAGTCCGAAGAGCTCTGTTTGGTGCGCTATTTCTGGGCGACGTGTAAATTGGACCATTTATTTTTTATCTTGAAATAGGGATTTCAGAACAATATTGAGGGATGATGGATAATTGTTTTATTACGAAGATGCACTACCAATCCCCCCACCTTCAAGTTTCGATGACAGTACATTGGTTTGTACCGACGGGTCTAGTACCCCTCGATACGCATTAAAAATGACAAATATTTTATTACACCGAGAAATTTTTCCTTTAATTGCGAAGAATTTAATTTTTTCACCCATCTGAGGTTGGCACGTTTTTTCTTAAAAGCCTATTCAAAGTATGAGACAGAAATAAGTAATTTTTTAAGTCGAATTGAACTCTGACATAACTGTCAGTTTTGAAAACAAACGCCTCGATGCACAGATAATGTGGCTAGATTCTGCCCTATTAACATATAGGGTGGCCGGAGAAATAACGTCCAAAGGTAAAATGTAGGTGCCTTATATAAAGAGGTATCCGAATCACCCTCATGTATGTTTTGCTATTTTGCGTAGTTTTCGAGTAATGATTTTTTCAGTGGGTTTTGAAAATTTTCGATCGGATCGATTTTTAATATTTTTTCTTAATTTCTGGAATGGTTTTTCTGATTTTTTTTTATGAATCCTTTTTTTTATAAATTGTTCTTTTACGCATAAAGTAAACAGCTTTGTTATATTAATGAAAGCTACAAAAGTTTTGACTTACCGTGCAGAATTTATATTTAAGCGAGTCAGATTTAAACTTTCAACTTAAAATTTAAAATCTAAAAAGGCTTAGTTTCTTAAATTCTTTAGTTTCTGAATAATTTTAAAAACTGGACTAGACCTTGAGCTTTTATAAAAATACAAATAAAGTAGTACATGATAGGCTAATTGGCTGAAACCACCCTTCAAAGATACTGAGATGGAAAATTCTGTACGATAATTGAGTTGATAAATATGAAACGCCAGTATGTCCACTTGTCCACCTATTTTTTTTTAATGTTTGTTCTACAAAATGTAGAGAAAAAAATATGATCATTTTAGTACTTTTCAAATTAAAACATGTCCTCATTATTACAATAAAACACGGTCAAAAATTACAGAAAAAAGTTGTGAAAAAAAAATTAGAAAATATATTATTATAAAGTTATACAAAGTAAAAATATCATGTTTCAATTCAGAAGCTAGTAGGTCCACATGGAAACTGTGGTGGATCGTTGTGGACATTTATCACCTCAATTATGATAGAAAGTGTGTAAACTAACAAAAAAAACTGTTAAAGATAAAATGGCGACACGAATAGCAAACACAAGGTGAGAACGACTAAGAAATTTTTCACCTCAGTATCTTTGAAGCCTGATCTTGATATTCTCCAAACTTTTGCGAATAATCCCCAAGGAATAAAACTGAGTTTATAAGTACACAGTGCTACACACACGTCCACCCTGTTTTCATTGTATTGTTTAAAAATTGAAATTGAAAAATATATTTAAAAAATAAATTAACAAATGTTATCTTTTTTGTTTAGTTCTAAAATTAAAGAGGTACAAATAGTATCGACAAATAGCTTTAAATTGTATGCTTTCTAATATGTATTATTGTTGAACTTTCTTATAAAAAAGAATAAAATCCTATTGTAGAATTAAATTCGTACAATAATATCACTATCATTTTTATCGCAATAAAAAAATCAAATTTTACTGTTGAAAACAAATCTTATCTGTTCTTACTAAAGAAGGTTTTTTCAGCTCATATTTCATTATATCAATTGTCAATTTCTAAGAAAATTTGGTACCGTGAGACTCAAATTGTAGATAAGTTCGTGATACAAAAACAAAATTTACATGAGAAAAATGTTTTGAAATAATATCTACAGATTACAGTGGCTTCTCTTATTTCCGTCATTATTCTTAAAGGTAGGGGTTAGTGCTATGCAAGCTCCCGACGTCACTGCCACATGTGAAGATCTATTGTGACGGGGCCGCGTAAATAGTTCTCGCCCTCCAAGCCCAGATCCGTGGGCTATTAGGTAAGGGGCAAGCTCTTTAACATCCTCAGGTTTAACCAGCGGTCCGCCGACGATGAGGCTTCTTTAATGATCTAAAGCATTACATTCACAGAATACGTGTAGGTGTTTCCTTATCTCCACTGCAGAACCTTCATCTAGAAGTTTCGGGAAGGTTAATTCTATCAAGGTGTTTGTTCAATCTGCAGTGTCCTGGGCGAGCTCTAGTGATAACTCTCACTGGATGAGACTGAGCTTTATTAGGTCGAAGGCGAACCTTTGCGAGTATCTTTTTATCAGTTTATTCGCATGGTGCTTAAAAACAATTTACAAACGCAAACTATTATTCAAAAATTAACAAAAATAACTTAACTCAGTTTCCTTGAAGATGGCTCTTGCAATGGTAGCCGAAACGTCGGAACAAATCCAACACACACGGTATTACCCAAAAAGAAACATATTAATTATAAAGTATTATTTTATCCAGACGTGACATCTAGGAATTTCGTCACTTGATATTGATCGGTGATATGTCACGCTTGTTGCATACTTAACACATTTAGAATACATAAACATCGACTTTCATTACTCATTCTGGAGGCACGAACTGTGCATTCTACATTCCCAGATTATAATATGACTCACTTATTGCAGGATCCCGAATGGTATGTCAATAACACAACACGTTTTTATGTGTACCTGATACATTTATTTTCTAATTTCAAAAGCTGTTTTAAAGCTGTACTTAAAAAAACAGGTAACACAATTAAGTTTTTGCAGTGTGAAAAGGTGGTCTAAGTGTAACAAATTACAACAGGGATGGAGAATACCTTAAATAAGGGAATATGGAAGTCAAGGCATTTACATGACTTCCATATTCCCTTATTCAAGGTATTCTCCATCCCTGTTGTAATTTGTTAATCTTAATGACCCCCGAGGGAGTGAAATCTAGTCTTCTGTCTATGAACATTTGGACAAACTCAAATATTGTAGTGGTCTAAGTAAATTAAATTTAGATCACTGTTTAAAATGTGAGCTTGTGCCCATCTCTAATATTTAATGTTTAACTTCAAGAGTGAGCCAAGTCCTGAATTTGCTAATTTGACAGTGTTAGTAGACGAAGGTTATTATAATGCACATATGCACCGACAAAATTAGGTAGACTGTTGAAATTGGCAGAATATCATCATAATTTACCCAATCAAAATTTTGTTCTTATGAGTTTGCTTTGAAATCATGCCACGCTTTTTAAAGTCGGACTTTTTTGTTCAAAAATACTTTTTTTATTTGAAATTTAAAAATCTGAATCATAATTTTGAAAACAAATAAAAATATTTTGAATAACCATAGGTTGCATTACTGTCTTAAAAAATTTTTTTTTACCTCTACTCGGGAAGAATTTGCAAAATACTGAATGCGGTGAAAAAATAAATGAAACGGTTAAGCCAAATATGAATCATTAGCTCATTTCTCTCTCAAATTTCTGTCGGTCCTCAAATCCTCGTTTCTCTAATAATTTTCCACTGCGTTTATTCCGTCTCAAAAAAAGCATGACGCTTTCAATTTACTTGCATTTTTTTATATTCAACAATAATAAAACACCTCGTTTAAATTATATTGTGGTAATCTTCACATTAATTTAATAGTAAAAATTTGCATTTTTTTTTCAATAAACTTGTTATCCCTCTGTTGACAAAAATGTACACTGTATTCTGATATTTCTGCCTAACCAACTAAGCAACTTACTTTTCGGTTTGAATATTAGCTAAATTTAATGGTGAGAAACTTAGAAAGTCATTGTTCAAAAATCGATCATATTTTATTACAGTTGTGTATAAATTTTAAAGAAAGTATACAAATTTTTAGTTAAATGATGTACACGGAAAATTTTAAATAGGACTATCTCAAATTGATTATTACGGTACAAATAAAAAATAAACATCATCATCGTTGATTTGAGTATTGATTCGCCAGCAAAATAAAAAAGCATTCTGCCAAATATTTGTAAAAAAGCATATTTAAAAAATCCAGATAATCTAAAAAAAAACATATACACGGCTTTTCTACTAAATTACTTTTTGGAAAAAATTTAAAAGGTTTTTTTTAAAACTTCCCATGAGGATTGTTCCTCTAAAGTTTTGCAATCTGGCCCTGAAAAATGGTGTGTATTATATAAACAAAGAGGAGAAAAAAATATATACATCCATTGTTTTATATATTACAGTGTTTTTACTAAAATGTGTACACGCACATAATTGTAGACATAAAACTATATTTTAAAAATATTAAACATAAAAAAAAATGGATTGTTCAAAAAAAATGTTCTTGAAAAATCCGTAAGTACCTGAGGGGTACTACGAATATCCTAGCTAAAATGCTTTAAATTTGACTTTAAAAAGTCGTGGTAGTGTTAAAAAAAATAGTTAATAAAGTTTCTAGTTTTCTGCGAAATTCAAAACACTTTTCATAAAATACTATTATATCTTTATTAACGAGCTTATTCCTTTTTAAAAAAAAGTAAACTCATATTCTTATAATACAAACAAACACAATTAAAATAAAAAAACAAATAAAGATAATTAAAGCTAGAACAAAAAAATAAATGCGCAAGTATTCTAAATAATTAGCTTTCCTTTTTGATACTGCCAAATCTAAACATTGAAAAGTGGGAGAAAAAAGCTTTTACCCGTGTATTTCCAGTTCTCTGATACCATGTCACCCTTCAAATGTTTTAACCCAACCCAAACTTGCCTTGAAAAATGATCTTCGTTCAAACTTGTGTTAAAGAATATAATTTTTTTCATTATATTGGCTGACCAGACGATCAGTTTTGAGTGAACCATATGTAAAGACACTCCTCGACGTCATAAGAAGATACTTGTACTTGGTCGTTTGGGAATATTGAGAGAACTAACTGCGCTGTGCAAATTAGTTGAATTTGTAAAAATAATAATTATGAATATTTATCTAATTCGGATAATCGAAAATCCGTAATAATCGAGGTTCTGTTATATTTTTTACACCTTTATAATAAGTTTTAAATTTTTTAATCAATTTGTTTACTTACAGTATATTTTTTAATGTAATGAGTTGCAGTACAAGGTTTATATGTCATTTACAAGAAATAAATATTTGTCTGTTTGTTTACTTCAAAAAACAATGTTAAGCTTTGTTTAGTTGATACAATATGTTTATAATATGTGAGTGGAATGGTAATGATCGGGGGGGATGATTCGTCTGTGGCCTATTTTAGGAGCTTCTCCGCTTTTGCTCTAGTGACGAGGAAACCACAGAAAACTCGTCAGGAGAAGGCGGACTATTGTTTTTCGTTAACAGACCTTCCGATCCACTTGAAGAGTGTTCGGCATTTGGTGTCCAGCTATCATCGATACCTTATATTGCCTTTACAATTATACAATATAATATGTAATGTTCAATTAATTCAATTCAATTAAATTTTCAGTGTATCTAAAATTAAAAACAATAGTCATTTTTTTAAGAATCTTATTTTATTTCACCAAAAAACATAAAGTAAAAAAAAAAATCTAACTCTCATATAATGACGTCAAATATATTGAATAGCCTTTATTTTTCTGTGCGTGAAAGTTTTCATGTAAAATATTAAAGTATACAAACTTTTACAAATTAAAAAATACTTATTTGGTTCATCGACAGGCACTTACATTGATATAGGCTATTTGAACGCTATGTCTTGTATTAAACGCAATCATTATTAGTCAACGTTCAGCTGTCGGAATGATCCTTCAATCCCAAATAGGGTTTCAGAAGTCTTGGGTTTCCCTGGTCTTTTGCTCTCGTCACTCTTGAACTTGGCATTTTCAAGGAACCAGTCCCTGTGACTCTCCAGTTCTTTCCTCCAATAATCTAAAAGACGGGGATTAAAAACTCGTAAGCCCATTTTGATAAGACGATCAATCACAAAAAAAATATCTCAATAGAGAACTTTGGAACTGTGGCGACTAAGCAAATGTTATTTTCCGCATTCAACGAAAATTACATTTTCTCTGTTTCTAGTTATTTTCTTGGAAAAAAAGAACAAACCCACTGATGTTAAAAAAAATTATGTATTTGCTTTAAATTTACCAAACTTCAAGAACCAATTATTGTTTAAATTTTATAATAACAATTGAGGTTCTAGTATTTTCAGATTTTTTTATTATTTATAAATTGTATTTTTACAATTATAAATTGTTTATAACCTCGGTTTATGTAAAAACCTTTTAGGCGTCAATACATAAGTAAATTTAAAATTTGTCTCTTATATAATTTTTCAAGTCAGGGAAGTAAAATTTTTTATCATATTTTAATAAAGATGAGGAACATGTTCTGGTAGGAAATATAGAAGTCTAGGCGTCTACCGGGCTCATGACCTATCATTGTCTGGTTTAAGTGGCTAATTTACACACCGTGTAATATTCACCAGTAAAGTGGACACTAAAATCAGTCAATGAGAGACTTCTATATTCCCTATTCTCACGTGTTCTTCATTTATGTTGTATTAGGCTATTATTATTAATATTATTATTAATAGCTCTTTAGGGGGTTGAATCCAGTCCCTGTCTAGAAAAATTTGGATATACTCAAAATACTGTCGATTGAAGTGTATAGTAGTTTTGACTGTCCTGCATTTGTCCTTGCCTTTTCAAAAAGGTAGTGTTGTTTGTGTTTGATATTATATGTGTGTATGTCAGCATTTTTGGTTACTGTTATGTCATGTTTTTGCATGTCTCCCAATGCACTTTTGTCTACAATTTTTACTGTCTCAATTTTCTTCAAATATTTTATGTCAATCTGAAGTGTTTTTTCTTAGATGCGCTATAAAACAAGAGTGGCATTTACCAAATCACCTGTGAATGAAACAAACTGTATATTGGACAAACAGCGCGAAATTTAAAAACTGGACTAAACGAGCGTTGCCTGACCAATAATAATTTTTCGGAATTCGGAATTCGGAATTCGCGAATTATATAATAGATAGTAACCACTCATTATCACATTCTAAAACTTCCACACTAAGGAAGGAACAAAGACTGTAATACGAATAATCTCGAAATAATAGAAATTCACATAAATTTTAATTCTCAGAACGATTGAATTAATAATCACACATTAAATCACCCCTCGCCTTTATTGACAATGTTCGCTTTGCAGTGTGATACTGGACCTTCCTCACTTAACTTGCCACCTCCGTGAGCATGGCCCCGCGTCTGTCAACATCCTTTTATCCAAGTAAATGTCATCTCACATATCAAATCTTAGTTTTAATTATTGTAACATCTACTTTTGTGCTATATTTTAAGAACTAAATTCCACATAACATTATTTTTCTGATTGATCATGTTTGCTTATCTGTACTTTAGACAACTATCCATAAGTATGCTTACACCTTATATAAGTGGAATAAACACCCAACTTTAAGTTCCATCACTGATTCATTTGTTTGTTTTTTGTATTGATTCTATGATGACACTGTAAACTTGTGTATGCACTTCATTAGTTTTATACCACCCGTCGATGGGAAGAGTGCTCTCCCGAAGCTGAAGTAGTGTTTTAGTGCTATGTATTTTTTTTTTAATGAATAACCCACTATGCCTCTATACAGAGGTTTGTCAGCAGGTGGGATAGAGGGGACATGGAAGGAGGTAACGAAAAATACACCACAACACCCAGACCGATTGAGAAAAAAGTATTTCTTGATTTTTTTTCTGGCAACTAGCGGGAATCGAGCCCGCGACGCCAGTTTCTCAGTCAGCCGTCCAACCAACTGCGCCACGACGCTTGTCAAACGATGTTTGTTTTTTTTAAAACGTGTTACACGATTTTATTATAAAAAATAATAAAATCGTGTATCACTATATACAAAGTTGTATTTTTAAAATAATTTATAATGAAGTGTTACGAAGTGAATGCTGATTCAATTAAAAATAGCACTGAAATATTTTTTAGAGAACTTTTCATGTATTATAGACTGAATTGAAAATGAACCCAAAATATTAATATTGAAGCAAAAAGCAAAGCGCACTAGGTCACTAAAGACGTGAAAGTAATCAATAGATTAATAAATTACAACAGGAATGGAGAACATTTTAGAGAAAGGAATATGGAAGTCTAGGCATTTACAGGGCGTATGATCTGTCATTGGCTGGTTTAAGTGGCCATTCTACACACTGTGTAACATTCACCATCTATTAACGTTTGGACAACTCAAAATATTGTAATCAATAGAGACAAAAAAAACATGTTTTTAAGAAGTCATGACATCCAGTGCTCCGGAATTGTCTTACCCGTAATGCTCTGAATAGTGCCACCATTTCCTCCATACTCTGCAGGCAAGATATCTTTCGGAACGAATTTATAAAGTTCGTCCATCTTATCTTCACTGTGCATGTGTATCTGCGAAATTGATATAAAGCGTTGATACTTAGTTTTTTTTTTAATATTGACAATTCAAAACAAATAACAAAGTATCAGTTACCCGGGTTCTACTTTTCTCATTCATAAATGTCTTGAACAAAGCAAAAATCGTCTCCACTCCTGAAGGGAAATTAATATGATGAGTTCCTTTGTCTCTTATTGGCATACCTTCCTGAAATCGATAGACATATTTTCATATCCATTCGTTTATTTGTATCGACGTTTTTTATCGAATCTAGATATTACCTGACCGGACATGACCATCTTTTTAATATTCGTCGGGGTCATTTGAATGAAGTGACCCATGGAGACGTTTTTCAGGTCTATTATGTACCTGTTGCCGACAATGGCTGTGTTATCATCTTCGAGTAAAAGCAAATCAGCGAACATATTGGTCAATCCCATAGATTCCAAAGGAGTAAATTTGCTAGGGTCGTATGCACCAGGTCGGACAATTATTACTCTTGCGCTATCTGGAGCACTTAATTTAGGAAGAACAATATTTACGCTGAAAGAATATTACAAAATGTACTTGGTATCGAAACATTTTATATTTCATGTTTACTTAAATATATTTATATTGTTAAGGTGTTAGATCCTTTAAATAGGGATGTCATGTCACTGTCAGTTATTCAAATGTATTTACCCCAAGTTCAACATTTCTTGAATTTTCGGATCCATAGGGTCTACAGCTTTTGATATTTCTGGTATCATTGTTTTCATGGTGTGATAATTATCCAATTTTTCTTTCGTTCTTTCCAAACTATATTTACATCCCCGGAGAAAAGCTATTAACCATTGATCATCTAGAAGAAAAAAAAACACAATGTGTTTAACTTGTACTACAAGAAATCAAACACTTTATGTTATATAAAATTTATATTTGAAGCACTAACTTTATGGTTATTCATTATAGTAAAATAAATAAAACAACTTTGTTTTCAAACACTGATTAGTGGTTAAAAACAAAGTTGTTTTATTTATTTTATTACATTATTTTATTTTTAGAGATATAAAAACCAAAATTTCGTAACAATCGTTTCGCCTTGTTAGGGCATTTTCAAACGAATGTAAATTGATGGATTGAATGTTCTTATATAGTTATATAATATAAGGTACTTAAGTAGAAAATAATCTTTCGAGCTATAGCGTGTACATTAATCATAATTGTGGGAAAAACCAATAGTTAAGGACAAGGCTAAGTCTTTAATAGGTAATGGGGAAATTGGGTATTTATATTTCGGAAAAGTTTATAACAAAGCAAGTAATTATTGACATACATGTATGTATAGTGAGATAATTAATGAAGCTTTTTAGTTTTATATCTTTAGATAATTATTGTGGAATATATATTTGAAATATTTAAATAGGTTGGTGTTTTGTTTTAATGATTGAAATATTATGAAGAAATTTATATTGACATAAATATATTTTTATACAATATTAATATTTTTAAGAGTTTCTAAAAATATAAATGCAATTGTAAAATGATTCATCCCTTAATAATGATGCATCATGCAAGCTTGTACATAAAGGAACATAGGGAAAAATAGCAGTAAATTCAAATATGTTTAATAGATGGGAAGATATGAGATTGGTTTGTTCATTTATTATTTTAAAATTAGGGTTGTTTAGATATGTTCGAGTACATATTTAGTTTACTTCCTTTGTTTTCAACATGTAATGGAATTTGTTTATTTGAGATATGAATTTTTCGCAATAAAGTGACTGGCAAATTGAGAATCTGTTTTTTTTTTTTTTTAAAGATCTTATGTGTTCGTAATATCTGGTTAAGATAGAGCGCCCAGTTTACCCCATGTAAACTGCATTACAGTCGTTACATTCCAGTTTGTAAATTCCATTATATTTTTTTTAATATTTAGCTTATCTTTTGAGTTTTTTTAAAATAGCTCCTTTATTATTATTTGTTTTTATCGTTCATTCCTTATTGTTTTAAAAACATTTGAAATATTTAGGGAAATTGGACCTGAAAATTCTATGCAAGCAAATTTGTTAATAAATTGATTTTTAATATGAGGATATATTTAGTTAATCCTATTTTCGTATCTTTTTCCGTTTATTATTTTATTAATGGTATTTTCTCTCAATGCATTATTAGAGGTTAAACACTGTTTTAAACCCCTAAGAGGATATGCGGAGTAAAGCGGTTTGCCGAATAGGCACTCGTATTTGAACATGGTTTTTCTTTCACACTCTCGCAGATGCCTCCCCGAGTAATTTTCAAAAATGACAACTGCACCTTGGGCTGTTTTTGCATAACTACATAAAATCGACAAAATCGAGGTCCCGCAAGCCTGTTTTCCCCCCCTAAAACTAAACCAAATAAATTTTATTCAATAACGTGCGTCCGAAAACGGCAGATAAATCTGAGTATGTATTTGGATGATCCCAGCTCATATAAAAGTCAATTTAAAAATTAAAACGACAGGAACACGCCAATGGTGAATATCTATAGTATGTAAAAAAAACATCGCTCCTAGTTCCATGATCAAGAGAGAAAATACGATAAAATATTTGTGTGAAGAAAAGTCAGACCGCGCATCCCCTTTGTTCTTTTTTCCTCAAAACACATTTTTTTGGTGTTGTTTGAAACGACTAAATTAACGCAATAATTCAAAATACATTTCATACCTAATATATTTTTATTTCTAAAGAAAAGGTATTTTTGTATCTAGTGCAGCTGCTAGAAATATTTTCTTGCAATTTTTACATGTCAGACAACTATTTTGTATTGCAATTATAATCAATAATTAATCAGGCAATCAAGGCAACTGACAGGGAGAGTGGACCCACAATAAGATATTTTTGGAAGAACTACAATAAATGGAAAACAATTAACAATATTAGAGACGCATGGGCTGTAATAAAATAATAGACAATGAAAGGTTCATGGAAACAATTGAGCCCACAAGTGAGTGAGTTCCCAAATTTAGATGAAAATCAAGAAACCATATCAACTGAAATAGTTTGCTTAATGAATGATCTCAACTTGGATGTTAATGAGGTAATTGAATCTCACTCGGAATCCTTAACGAATGAATATCTAATCGATCAACAGAAGGTACAAATTGTGGGGAGAAAGAACCAGAAAAAGACATTAAGACCCTAACAATAAAAAATTTGAAAGATGCTTTTATGTATCTTGATACATTTTAAAATATTATGAAAGAGTGTAATCCCAATGGAGAACGCATATCTCAAGTGCTTAGGGTGATCCATTTGTATGGATAGTGCTTGTGCACAGCATGCTACGGATGAGAAAATAAAAATAGAGTAAAATACAACTGACTTTCGACAATTTTTTTGAGAAAACATAAAAATTATGCAACGTGTTTGTAATTTTTGAAATATAAAAATTTTAAATGACAATTTTTTGTATTTTTTTACACCCCTCTACTTTTGAACATTCTACTTTCGCGCACGTTTATAGGAGCCAGTTATGTGCGAAAGTAGAGGTCTGACGCTCTATTTTGGCACTAAAATGAACTGAAAAACATTATCATCTAGTGAAAAAATATTTTATTGATTTACCTGTTCTCGCTGAAAAATGTCTTTGTTTGGACAGCCATTCTTTGATAGCCTGGAGATCCGACGGTATCCTGGAAGGATCCTCCCCCAGTTCATTTTTCGCAACTTCAGCTAACTCGGGAGTCAATTCTCTGATTGTCATGATAAAATTCCTATAACAATTTAAGACAAGAATATTCAACTTATTTTTGTTTGGTGGATTTATTATTTTACTTAGGTTATATCCGTTACGTTTATTTAAATAATTTGGCTAATCATGTTGAATTAACTGCATTTGTTGAAATAAAATCAAAGCCAAACAACAATATTAATGTCTTCTATATGTCGCACTATTTAATGCAATGGTTTCTTGTATTTGTTATATAATTTAAAAAATAACCCAATTCTAGTCGTATATTTATAAATATATTTAATTCAGAAACTTACCTTTGATAATGTATATAATATAATAAATATTGTTTATTCCTTCAACCTTCTTTTAACCGTCAATTTTTTGACAGATTCTCTGATTAACCACGTACGTGTCTCTTATTACCCAACAAGGGAAATTACTGAAGAGAATTGATAAATACAATCTTTTTTATGCTCTTATCTATTCGGATTACTCAACCAGCCGACAATCAACTCACTCACGATAGCTGAAAATAAATGTACGTAACAAAGCAGTACTTAATAATTATAATCCATCAAAATCAAGGTGTATAATTTACAAAATTATAAATACTCGCAGGGTACATTCGACTATCGCCGACTGTTACATGATCGGAAATTATGCACTTTGAGCTTAATTTGATCTTGAAAAATTAGAAAATACAAGAGGCAATAATGTTTTCAGTACGTCCAAATGTTTCCGGACAGGCTGGATTTCCTACATGGGGAGTAAGATCCCAGCAGAATGCTTGTACGAGGTTTTCCAGTCATTTGAATTTTTTAATACCGAAAACACGTACTACTTTCCCTCAGAGAAATTTCTCTTTTGTGGCCCGATGAGTGTTCAATATCCTGAGTGAACATATTTAGTTCTCCTTAACGAAAGCCATTATCAGGAGAACTGTACAAATTTGGATTTTGTCTGAGGGAAGAGACCATTGCAAGAAACTGCTGCGAAACATTGCATATATCAGATTGGGGAAAAAGTAATTTTGTATTTTGCGCCCCTTTTTTTCACCTATGTCTATCTCGTTCACATCGGCGTTGTAAAGGTGTGAGTGTATACTACAAACGCTTTTTTGACAGTATTGCGCTTGGTCGGTTCAGTCGTGAACTATCGTGCGTCGAGTGTGGAGGTCTCAAAGAAAGAAATTCGCCATATTTTACATGTTTACTACCTGAAAGGGGAAAACGCGTCGAAAGATTTTTTTAATTATTGTATTATTATTTGTTAGTTTATATATATTCTTACAAAGATGGCTCAAAAACACTCTGGCAAATTCTGCTTGCACAAGTAGTGGGCTCAGTATATGAAGGGTCGGCAAGCCAGAATTATTAGTATGCCTAATGTTGCAATCGGTTCCTATATGGGCAAATGCCTGTTTTAAGAAACCGATTTGTGGCGGCAAATATGGTTTTCGAATATGTTTCCCATAAATAAAAACAATATTGAAGATACTCTTTCGGTTCGTGCTTCACAACAGTGGTTGGAGCGATTTCGTTCTGGTATAGTGGAGGTGAATGATGCACTATGCTCTGGCAGGCCTGTCGCCGAAAATGTCAATAAAATCATGGAAAATATCGAAAAAGACAGTCACGTTAGCAGACATAGCATGGCCCAGGAGCTGAATATCTATTTATTTATTTTATATATTCGAGATTTCTACGACTATAAACATAAAAAATAAGTAGAAATATATAAAAATACTAGGGCCAATTCAAAAAATCCACTGTTAATCTAATAATTCATAAAATATAAGAAAATAATTTATGAAATTGTATGTGTGCGACGTTTGTATTCATGTATATGTATATGAATGTGTTTGAATAAATGTGTGAGGGTGCGTATGTGTCGGTGCGTAAATAAAAAAAAGTCATTTAAAACGAGTCTAGGATAGACCTAGGTAAAAGGTTTGATAGACTATAAAGAAAATTAAAATAATAATACATAGTTTATACCTACTTTCAAAACCTTTTGAAAAATATTTTTGTAAAAGTAATTCGATGGTATTTTTAAAAAGTAAATTACTTGTCAAAACCTTATCACCACTAATCTGTTATTATTCCCTAATGAAACAAATAATTAAATTATTTGAACTTGTATTAAGGGTCCATCTGCGCTATAAAAGAGTTAACTACATTTTCCATATCACCCGAGACTTATGGCTTATGGTGCACATATGTTTCAAGTGATATTTCAAACACTATTGTCACAATTTTCAACACCTACGCATTTGTTTTGAATGGAATATGTCTTCGCAACACTAGCTGCATATCGAACAGAATATTGAAATAAGCCATTTTGCACTTGCAATATTTTTGCGCATCGATAGCAAATAAATAAATTTACGAGTTGATCAATGTGTTATACAACAATAATCTTTCATGCGCACGGACTGTTTTTTAGATCTGAAATTTTATAAGTTTAATTCATTTATGGTTTTAGTAGCTAAAAAGTAAAAAAATGTGTGTCGTGTGTGCAAATGAAGAACAGTCAAAGTAAGAATTTTCGGAATAGAATATCTTCTATTTTCTGATTAAATTACCAATTTCCAAAATACAACTTAATTCTTGAACAAGTATAAGAATTTGTGTATCTAGAAAGCATGTTTTTGAGAGATGGAAGAGTAGAAAAGATGTTGAAAGAAGAGTGAATTCGGGCAACAAAATGAACGGCGCACTAAGCATAGTAATTGCAAATAAAAATATGTCAATCGAAGACAAACTGGCAGTGCACTACAGAGTTTTAGTCCCAACACTTTTTTATGGAAGTAAAATATGGAACTGGCAGAGGAAGGATGAAAGCTGAGTGAACGCGATCTCTTCGACGAATGTGTGGGAAAACAATGTATAACAAGGTTACGAATGATGAAATCAGGCGATAGTGTAAATCTGAGTCAAGTATAAATGATAAGATCAAGAAAAGGTCTCTGAGATGATTTAGTCATGTAGAACAAATGGACGACGAAAAAATGGTTAAACAAGTATACAGGGTGTTGTTTAAACCCTGTCACATCCGAAACCACGATGGCCAGTATGGACAAGAAGACATATAGGCATATTTAAAAAAAATTTTTGGAAAAAAGTAATTTAAAAAAAAAAGATATTAAAAAAAACAAATGGTTGCTTACTTCTGCAGGTGAGAAGTGATGAGAGCTCGGTTGTCGGTGTATCAGACTCCTCCCTCTCCCCCGCGTTACTCCCTTGCAGAAATAAGCAACAATTAGATTTTTTTATATTTATTTTTTTGTATTTTATTAGATTTTATAGAGATTATTATTAAAATTTTAATGTACCAATATGTCTTCTTGCTCATATTGATCATCATGGTTTTGTATGTGACAAGGTTTAATGAACTACCTGTATATGACAAAAATGAACGGTAACGTGAGAAGAGGACGAAATCCTAAGTTTGGTCATGTCAAAAGCAGACATAACCGAAGGACATGTATGACAAGATGTATGAATGTGGAAAAAGCTAGGAATGTATGCCAGGGTTGACTTGTGCGGCGGTCCATTCTCTCTGCCTACCCCTACGGGGAAATGGCGCGATGGTAGTAATAATAGCAACTTAGGTAATTCACATTTTTCGAAAAAGTACGAAGAGAACTATAAATACGATATTCAAGCTACGTAAGAAAAAGTTTCAAGAAACAGTCAATAGATGTCAATGTTTAAACACAACCGAAAATACAATAGAAACATGAATTATTTATAAATTAATAAGAAAATTTTCAAGGAGATGAGCTTTCAGATGTCAATTTTTATATTCAAACAAAAATAATGCAAATCAATTACGCAAGACAGGCGTTGTGGCGTAGTTGGTTAAACGGCTAATTGCGAAACTGACGTTGTGGGTTTGATTCCCGCCAGTTGCAAGAAAGAAATCTAAGAAATATTGTTTTCTCAATTCTTCTGGGTGTTGTGCTGAATTTTTCATAACTTTATTTGGCTTCTTCTTTTTACCACCTGCTGACAAGCCTTAAAAAAAATCAATCCCCTATCTGAATATAATATTTTTTTATTTTGTTTACTTAGAATACAAACAGACGTACAGGTTAAATGCTTATAAATAAAAATAAAAAACTATACAATACAATCGGGTTGTGGTCCCGTGGCTAATGTTGCGGACTCACGGATCAGAGGTCCAAGGCTCGAACATGATTTCTATTTTCTAATAGTGAGGTATTTGCAACTCGTTGAAAATGGCCACCAAAATTAAAATATTTTGATAAATTATACGGACGCAAATATTTCTTTTTTTTTTAATACAAAGAATATTCATAAACATACAAGGGCAATTGCACTTAAATAAAGCGACGATGGTTTAAAATATATTTAAAAAATACATGATAATTCATTTTTTCGACATTATTTATTTCGCAAAGAGAGTTTACTCTCTTTGCGAAACAAAAAATAGGATTGGTCCTAGGACGCTGCCCTGTGAAATTCCAAATGTAATAGGCGACATTTACTTCTTGCCCTGCAATCTACAAATTACTGTTTGTTGCGATCTCAGGGATAAAAAAATCTGAAGCGATGGAAGAGCTTTATCTCTGATGCCAATACGTTGTATTTGTCATATAAGAATTAGTTAGGAAACCGTGTCAAAGGCTTTAGCAAGGTCTTAGAAAACTACAATGAGCTTTTTTCCACTATCAAGGCTTTGTGTAATATTTTTAGTAGCAGTAATAACGGCGTCACGAGTAACAGTAATAACGTAAATGTAAATACATGCATAAAATTTATGTAAAAGTTGTATTTAGTTGTAATATTATTACAAACTTACATTATTTCTGAATAAAAAAATAAAAAAAATAATTGTAATCTTTATTTGATGACCCAAATTACCATATTTATTCGTTATTCCATTTATAATTCATACAATTTATAAACGTATTTATTTTACATGAAGAATATTATTTATTTTATTATAAAGCGAAGCAAACAGGTGGGCGATGTCTGTGAACACCCTTTAATTTAATTTCACTCTGTTTTATCAGAAATTGATTAGTCTACGTTGAGCTGCCGAAAAGATCCTTCTATACCAAATAATGATTCAAACGTCTTCGGCTTTCCTAGTCTTTTGCTCTCGTCAGTTCTGTATTGGGCCCCTTCTAAGAGCCAGTCCCTATGACTCTCTAGATCTTTTTTCCAGATATCTGAAACGAGAATTAATTCAATTATAAACATCCTGATGAATCAACTAAATGGACTATCTGTCTGCCCCGTGGTGTAATAGTTAGAACGTTAAAAAAATAGGACTTTTTTATGTTTACCATGAGGAATGTTTTCCCGAAGTTACGCAGTCTGCCCTAAAACACAGTATATAATGTATCAATTTAATGCTTGAAATATTTTCGTATACTTGTCTTGCTATATTATATGGTATATTTTGGTAGTCAGATGGCAGAAGGGACCATCTGTAATTTTCAAAAATGTTCAGGAGAGCTGAAATACGACTCAATTTTAAGACTTCAATCCCCAAACTAAAATATTTTAGGGTTGCTTTTCAATAACGAATTACCATTCTAAATTATAGTGTTTTTTTTTCTATGTGTATTTATTGAAATAGTGATTCAAACTTTTGAAAACTAAAAAACAGAAAAAAATACAAATGGTCCCTTCTGCCATCTGATTACCGATTTGTCCAGTGAAAAAATGAGAATGAAAATTGAAAATATGTCAATTATTTGCAGCTTCTTCTTCTTCTTCTTCTGCAGCCTTATTCTCTCCACTGCTGGATAAAGGCCTCTTCCAAACGTCTCCATTCCTTCCTATCACCCGCTTTCATCATCCACGTTTTACCGGCAATTGAGGTTGCAGCTACGATCAAAAAATGCCTTCTATACGTCAAAAAAAAACAAAAAAAGACATTAAAAATGCCAAGATTTGTCTTATTACCAATAATGCTCTGAACAGATTCACCATTTCCTCCATATTCTTCAGGCAAGATGTCTTTTGGAACATACTTGTAAAGGTCTCGCATGTCGTTGTGGAAAAATACCTAAAAATATGCATTAGTGGTTAAAAATATTTATTTATTATTACCTAATTATTATATTGAGTTTTTCTACTGACATTTCTTGGTGGAACTGCATTTTAATTATAATAATAAAAATACTTTATAGTTTTATTTCACTTTTATTGAATAAAAGTGGAATAAAACTATAAAGTATTTTTATTATTATAATTACCTAATTATTTATCGACATTATTATTTGATACGAAATTTTGTTTTTGAATATTTGATTGCAACTCGGAAGGTTAAAACAAACAGAATTCTTATGAGTTTATTGAAAAAAATGTTTATATTTTCATTATTGAATGCATGACTAGTCTTTAAATAGAAATTTATAGAAAATAATTTACCCTGTTTCCGCTTTTTTCATTCATATAACTTTTGATCAAGTTAATAATTGTTTCAGGTACGAAAGACATATTTATAATGTGAGTTCCTTTGTCCCTGATGGGTAAACCCCCCTAAAATTAAAAAAAAACAAAGCCAATGAGCCATTTAACGTCTCGCCGCTTGAGGTAGGATAATATTGTTATGACGTATTATGTTGTAGTGTGTTTTGTGTTTTGGAGCTATCTGGCGCATATAGTTTCTATGGATATTGAATAGACAGAATTACATTGTTCTAGTGTGGTTTTTAAAAACATATTGTTGTGGTGTGTTGTGACGCACTACTACTTTCCTCCATCACTATGGCGCATATTTGAACCGTTGGATTGCATCGTGGCGCGCCACGACATATCACACTAGAGCAATATAATTATGTCCATACAAAATACATAGGAGCGATTTGCGTCAGATAACTCCCAACATACCACAATGCAATACATATTTTATTTATTTGTTATTATCATATCATATACGTAAAATTATACATTTACACAAAGTTTCTGAGACTGTCAAAAACTAGGACATGAAAAAATATTGTTTTTAAATCAGTTATCAGTACACAGAAAAAACTAATAAAGGTAACATAGTGAATCAAAGTAAAAAACGTAGTTAAATAAGAATGAAAAAATATGTTTCGTAACCAAGCAAAATACCTAGTAAAACCAAAATACATAGTAAAAAACATATTTTTTTGAAAACATAGTAAAAACAGGGTGAAAAGTAATGAGGATCTCCAAAAAATATAGGATTGAACCAGTGGAATGGAAGTCCAGATGAAATAAGGCAAGGCTGTGTTGCCTACGGGTACAATACCCTACCGCTACCACACCATACACATTCAGCTTACATCATTCTTGGTACAAGTTTACCTATATAGATGTGTGGGTTCATAGTCCATGATCGATGACACACACGTGCCAAATAATTACACCTGAAATATAGAGTCATGACTTCAAAAAGCAAGTCAGCGTTTTCTATTGAATTCAATTCATTATATTCTGCAGAACACGAGATCAACGTCCTGCAGTACATTAACATCGTCCCTACCATTGAGATATAAAGAACAAAAAACGTGGCTATAAAGAGACTGTCCGACAGAGCTCAGGCAACGCCCAGCCCAGTCCAGTAAAGCTCAGTCACTCAGTTCCAGTATGTAAATCAAGTGCAGTCTCTTCAACCCGTCATCTCCACTACGCTCGCTCTACCCAACCAAGTGCTGTATCTTATTCGACATGTAATGAATACGCATTAAACAGCGACCTCGTGTCTTCTGTTAATCTCTAACTCGGGTAGGAGCTCCAACCCTCAATCATCAAACCCAACAGATGGATGCAACAAAAACAAACATTGGAAAATAAAGATTGTACACTAAGAGATCATACGTAAATATTTTTTCTAATGTATTTTATGTTCTCATAAAAACAAAACACATTATAGAATTCATGCAATAGTTTCAATATGTTGACAAAAATACATTAAAATGTGCGTCAATTACATTATGAAGATAACTATTGTAACATAATAATATTTATGCAAATTAGTTTCTATTGTACATCATTGTTATTATTGTACATGTTAGCGACAATACTTGTATATAATATATATGGAGAGGATGTGTGTATATTTGTATGTGTGTGTGAGTATTGTATGTATGTGACTACGTAAAGTGAATATGAATGGGCTGATAGAATAATGATTATCATAAATTATCTTTATTTTTAAACCTTAATGAGGAAAACTAACATCTACCTTATCAATCGATGTACATTTGACAAGAACACTATGCCTAAAACTTAAATATGGATATTAAACATAGTAAAATATAAAAAATACTTTAAGTTAAATATATAATTTAAAGTACTCATATACCCACATACGTATATATCATTATATGGGGCGAACCGTGTATATAAATAATTATGCGCAGCATACCATAATATTCGACTATCCATAATAATGTTTTTCGGTAACTTTATCTACAGAAAAACTGAAAAACAATTATTTTTTCCTTTAAATCATTGCCACCATTTGTATTTTTCTCAAAATAAAAATAAAAATGTTAATTTAGCGCGCCCAGCGCCAGCAATGAGCCAACAAACTAGCCAATACCTCTAGCTTATTTCTTAACACAAATAAGGGTACTATATTTTGAACATTTTAAACCCAGTGGCAGGATTTTTCTCCTAGAGTAAACTTGCAGATTACACAAATTCTTTGAAGATTTTTAATTTGGAAAACAAACATAATTTAAGGACTTTTTTTAGATGATACTTTTGACATATGACTTGCAATACATGTGGCGCTTGGCGCCGCCTTTTTTTGCATTATTCATTTCTAGAAAAATCGACCAGTTGACATTTCAATCGTAATAAGAATACCCAATACTGACTGAATTTATTGTGATATTTAAAAAAAACTTTTTTATGAGTTATGTGTTAAATAAATGGATAATATAGCTACACAACATTATATATTACAATGTTACGTTGTTTGAGTTGATTTCATAGATGAAAATTGTTGTATTACACAGAATCACAGAAAAAATAGCAATTTATAGTATGTATATATCACTTACATAAAATTATGAACCTACTATGTAGGTACAAATAAATTAAATTTTTTTTAGCTCACCTATAAATAAAATCACCGTTTGTGAACGTGTGTGTAGTTTGTATATTTATATATACGATGTATACAGGATGATTATTTTACAATATTAATAATGCCTTTCAAAGTAACTTTTTCATTTTAAAAAGATATTTTTAAAAATTAAAATTTTAATTTATTTATACATATAAAGAGACATATAACAAAAAAAAACACTTATTCCTAGCTCAAAAAGGCCAAGAGCCCTGTGTTGAGTTGGATTACCATAAAAATATACTGTTTATTACTCGAAAATTATTATGTGCTATGTAAATGTTCTTCTTCACAATATTTTAAATAATCCCACTTCGCCTGTTTATCTGAGAGAGCTCATCCAACCTCTTTCACAACACGGACTATCTCTTCGTTCTAGTAACGAGAGAACCCTTTTAATACCCTGTCATCGCTCTATTTTTTTTGCCTCCTCTTTCACAGTAGTAGCCGCTCGATCGTGGAATAATCTACCCACTAATGTTAGAGACGCCCCTTCTTTATTTACATTTAATTCAAGATTGAAATGTCACTATCTAAATATTTAAATTGTTCCTTTATCCTTCTTCTTTCCTTCCCATCCCCTTTCCTCTCTTCATAGTAAGGTGTTATTTTTTTTATACATATAATTATTTTTGTTAATCTTTGCTTTTAATTTTTGTATAAAATTGTATGATTCAATATGTCCATGTATTTATAATTTTCTCAAACTGAACGGTTTGGGTAGGTAGGAAGAAATTGCCTTAAGGCAATATACCCGCCCTTATATGTATATTTATTGTATATGTATATAAAGTGTCAAATAAATAAATGTGGTCGTTTTTAAATTTCGAGATAAGTAAAGATATAATTATTACAATAAAATGAATTAAATTTATCAATTTACCTGAAAGAACATAACCAACTTTTTAATTACCGCAGGAGTCATTAGAGTAACGTGTCGCATGGTGAGGTTTTTCATGTCTATTATGCAGCGATGACCAACGACATTTGTGGTATCATCCTGGTTCAAGAGCATATCTAAATGCATGCTAAATACTCCCATGCATTGCAAAAGGTTAAACTTATTAGGATCACAGTAGCCTACTCTGAGAATCAGTACCCTTGGAGCATCTGGGGCAGCAGTTTTTGGTAGAACTAGTGAAAAACTAAAAAATAAAATTTAAAAATTGGAAATTTAGGGTAAACTATCATTTTAACTTATATTTATTTTATCCATGCTCAGATTGGACTTCACATGAATTCAAAGCGTCTTTGATTCACTCGATACTTTCAGGCAAAATCCTGAAAAATAAAAAAAAGTTGTGGAGACAAGTTCGTTTTTACATTTGACAAATTTATGTCAAACTTTTCATAAATACAATAGAAATGTTTTCTTACGCGCGGAAAAAAATACAATATTCAATTATACGGCAAAGTTTCTTGAAAACGTACGAAAAAAATATTTTAATAAAAATTAACTACTTTGAATGGCGTAACTAGTTATATGAACCAACCAATGAAAAGAGAGCTGTGGAAGATTTCCGGTTAACTGTAAGTCAACTGACCAATCAGCAGAACTCACCTGATAGAAGGGTAAGAGAACTTGACACGCGGAGTAATTTTTAAAAACAAAACTTTAAAAAATCATATCGCTGATAATACGGTACATAAAACTGTGAAAACTTTTTTCTGGCTGAGTCCAATACTCTATTATCAATTTAAAAAACGTAAGAATCAACTTAACTTCTTCGAGTAGAGATCTATCCGAACTTCAAAGACGAATAAGGTCATGTTAATAAATTATTAGCGTGTGAAAATCAAATAAATTATATTACGGAAAACTTTTACTTAAATTTGATTATTTAAGTAAAACTTTTCAATTTTTACACAATTGTGTAACACTAATAGCAAAGTTTTATTTTCATAATAATTTAAAATTAAGTGTTACGAAGTGAATGCCGATTCAATTAAGAATAAAGGTGTTTGTAACTTACCCAAGGTTCACAATTTCTTGAATTGTTACCTCCATTGGATCCACAATATCAGAAATTTCTGGAACCATGGTCTTCATGGTATAAAAGAAGTCAATTTTTTCTTTTGTCCTTTCCAAACTATGTTTACATCCTCGAAGGAAAGCTAGGAGCCATTGATCATCTACAAATATATAATGTAATAAGAAGTGGACACTTAAAAGAAATTATACAATCAAATAAATCCCTATCAAAGCTAAAAATGCTCACTTGAACTTGATTTTTATGACTTTTGACAGTTACCAAGATGGTCGGCCAGCTTAGCTTTCTTCCGAATTTATCTACCGAGGTATTACGAAGCCGGCTCTTTTTAAATCTCAATATGTACATTCAGGTAGGTAGTAAAAATGGTATAAAAATAATAATAGGTAAATTATTTTCTTATGGTGGCAATGTTTTTATGGCTAGATGCTAATATATGTTAATAGGGCAGTACCTAGCCACATTATCTCTGCATCTAGCCGCTTGGGTTTAAAACTGACAGTTATATCAGAATTCAATTTGACCTAAAAATTCACATATATTTTTTATATTTTTAATCCAATGCTTTGAAATAAAGAACTGGCCACATCAGAACGATTTAAAATATTTTTTTAAATAATTTGTGCAAATATTAGTGCGGTATTTTTTTTGTTAGATTGAATGAGTAGATATGTGTACCGTGGGTTACTAGACTTATCGATACATACCGATCTACCTACCTCAAAACTTCCTCAAAACTTGAAGATAGAGCGTCGGTAGTGTATATTCGTAATCACTCTGGAAAGCTTATCTTTAACTACGACGTCATAATGAGAGTATATCATTTTAGTGCGTAGGTATGTGTACCGTGACGTACGTGTCCCATTAGTACATATCGATGTACCTACCCAAAACTTGAAGATATAGCGTCGCGTCGGTAGTGTATCTTGGACTTGCACGAGCATAAGAAAAATAAAAAAGATAAAAAACAAATTTTATTTTTGAGCCCTTTAGACTCAAAATGTAAAACAACTTTTAAAATAAAAATAACGCAAATATAAATAGTGTAGTGAGAGATTTTTTGAAAAATATATGTTAATCAAAAAACGTAGTACTTTATATAATTGGTACACATATTATTTAAATTTTTATGTATTTCATTGCTTTATATTTGTTTTATAATATATTATACTTTATTATTTATGTTTAAGTAACATGTATTCTTGGCACATAAATACACTTTATATTTGCATAATAATGATTTTTAATTTCTTACATTTGATTAGCTAGGCATTTATAATTAAGTACTTTTAGTTTTTCTTTTTTAGGTTATTGTTTTTTTTTTTGTTGATAAAATAAATATTTGCGTTCTTTTGATTTACACAGATATTTAATTTTGATGGCCATTTTCAACGAGTTGTAAAAAACTCACTATTAGAAAACGGGAATAAAGTTGGGGTAAAGTGGGATTCGAACCACAGATCTTTGGTCGGTGAGTCCGAGACACTAGCCACAGGACCACAACCCGATTTAAAAAAAAAAGTTTTATTAGTATAGGACTTATTATGCTCTAAAGATAGAAAATCTCCATCTTAGAACAGGCTGTGCCATATTAGGTGGAGACTATAATAAACAGAGAACACTCCGTTTTCATTTTACATTAATTGGTTTTATACAGATAACCTGTTATTAAGTATGTTTATTATTTTTTTGCTATAAATTTATAAATAAATAAATAAGGCTAATAGTCATGCGTTCACGCAACAAAAAAGAGCAAGATTCGTTGCAGTTGGTCTACCAATACAGTGCCCTTCGCACCATTAAAAATGAAAAAGGCGGGTGGGTTTATAAAGATTGAGTTGAGAGTTGGTCCGAACATGTCTTTCTCGGTCTACTTCGTTTTTTGAATTCATCAACATTTGCATCCTTAATCATTTAAGTCTTTCTTTTGCCGTCCATTTGCTCATCATATCCGAACCAACGCAAAACTCCTTTATGAGTTATCCATAACAATCGAGTGTCGACATTAAATTATTTGTGCACCTATCGTACATAGTTTCACAAACGTTTTTCTGAGAGATCACATTTCAACTACTTTCAACTTACTTTCATCCTTATTTTTCCAATTTCTTATTTTGGTTCCAAACGTAAGGGTCAGCACCGGGACCCCATTGTGAATGGCTAATTTCACCCCCTGAGACAACCATTTTGTTACCAAAGTTAATTTTAGTGTTCACCTTATTCCCGGCTCTTACCCTTCTTTCCATATATTTCTCAGTACTTCTATCCCTAGTAAACATACTTCGAAGATACAAAAATTCCTAAACCTGCTTCAGGATATTACCCCATTCACAGTAATCTCACAATTGATTTAATAACTTTATTCAGAAAATCGCTTCCCTTTTTTTATCATATAAATGTTTTTTTTGTCTCAAACCTATCACTGCTTTAAGATCGTCTGTTTTCCGTCGTATTAAAGAAGAAAAAAAAACATGAAATGTATTATTGTTATCAAAAACATTTTTCACTTTGTGGTATGACATTTTACACTTATTTGTTTTTAAATTTGTATAAACCACTTTAATTTTTTTATTTTTTTTTATGGTTTTCGTTTAGATAATTTAGAACGATTAGAAATTAGTAAAGCCATTAATTAAAAACTTCAAATAATAAATAATCAATTATATTTAACTTCGAGACCCCTTTTAAAACTATTCCCGTTATGATTTATTTTGTCTTCTTTCTCTCTCTTTCTTTCAAATTTTCTGTCTCTTTCATACAATATTTTATTATACAAATAGCAAGGCGTGTAATTATAAGTTAGTTAAATTCCTGACGTGAGGTAGTAATCTCGAAACCGGTCGAAGAGTAATAAAAAAATTAAAGTGGTTTATACAAATTTATAAACTAATAAGTGTAAAACATGAAATATTTTACAAACGTAAGAAAGTAACCTGTTCTTATGTTGAGGTATGGTTGTTTGGCCAGCCAGTCTTTGATAGCCTGGATATCTGATGGTATTCTGGAAGGGTCTTCGCCAAGTTCATCATTTGCTATTTTAACCAGAGCTGCATTCAATTCTCTGATCACCATGATGATGCTTACACAGCTTGTGTCTGGAGCTGGCGGTCGGGGTGAACGCCGGGACAGCTCGGTTGTAGAAAATGTGTTGAGAGCACTGAACTTTGTTAATATAAGTTGGATATTGGTGATTTAATGTTAAAAATACATTACACTTACACGCGTTATTTTTATTTTTTTTTGTATTATTATTTTATTTTATCTTATTATTATTGTTTAAGCTGCACTAGGAAAATGGAAAACGGAACAAGAGTAGATAGGTTAATATATTATGATCAATATGAATATATGGAGTTGATCCGAACAGGTTCAACGCTCAATTAATTTTAACAATGCTCAATATTATTTCTAAGCGTTACGTTTTATAGGTCTATTTTCGTATCAGCATGTTAAGTTGTCTATACAACTGTCGTCATAAGCATTAGAGGAAAATAGGATATTTGGTACGGCGGGT
This sequence comes from Micrasema longulum, assembly GCF_059751315.1. NCBI lineage: Eukaryota > Metazoa > Arthropoda > Insecta > Trichoptera > Brachycentridae > Micrasema > Micrasema longulum. The sequence continues at coordinate 589,061 of NW_028278206.1, forward strand.
AATTGGGAATTCTTCAGTAAGTCATTTTATCTTCATTCTATGACATATCGCTATCGCACATTTCACAAAACGCCAAATATTAGGAAGAAAAACGTTTCTCAACTGGAGAGATAGCGCACGCCGTCGACGTTAAATTCATTTAAAGTTTTATTTCATTCTGTCGTTAATTTCGGTAATTAATGAAATTCAATGAATGTGTGCTTTTAGGGCTAATATATCTACCTGAATTCAACATTTTAAAGTTATGTTTAGGATTTGTGCTTTTTTTTTATTGCATGTTAAAACGTGTTTTGATATTGGTCACTTGGTTTTTATTTGTCCTTTTCGGTGAATTGAGAACAATGTGATTAGAAACGTACTTAATTACATGTAATAAAATAATTATTAAAACACTTTGTTTTTTGACCACTTGAGTTAATTCTAAAGCACTACTCATTTCGGGAAGCACAGATTTACCATCTATAGGTGTTATTATTAACTGAACATAAATAAACCGAAATGAAAATCCATAAACTTACAGGGGTGAGATGATCTAAACTAAATATACGAATATAGGAAACAAAAGAATAGAAATTACACCATCAATTGTAATAGAAAATGAAAAACTTGATGAAGTCACTGAAATTAAATATTTAGGTGTAATGTTGGATTCAAAACTTACATTTCACCAAAACGCTAAGATGGTAATAAATAAGATTGCAAAAAAAATATCAATTTTGGGAAGGATCAGAAGATTTATTGATAAGGACTCCTGCAAAACTATTTACAAAGCAATTATTGAACCACACGTTAACTACTGTGGTAGCATTTTATTTTTATCAAACAAAGAAAACATAAATAAACTAACTGTATTACAAAATAAAACCTTTAGAATCATTTTGAAAAAAAACAGATATACGAGGGTAAAGTCGATGGTAAATGAAATGAAATTATTAACATATAAACAAAGAATATTTTACAATACAATGATATTTGTTCATAAAATTATAAACTCTAATTAAAAAACAGAATTTTGGAAAAAAATTGATCGGAACCAGCATGAACACGATCACAATACTATAGAAAATAACAAAATTAGACTTCCATTTAGGAAAAAGGCAAAGTCACAAAATTCAATTTCATTTAAAGCAATTAAAAAGTATTACGAAATGGAAAAAAATATTTATGAAGAAAAAAACATATCAAAATTTAAAATAATGGTCAAGACATATGTGATAAACAATTTATAAATTAAATATATTTGCAATGTTATTATTAGAACACACATAACAATATGTATGATATGTGTGCCCTACTTTAAGATTTAAATAAAAAATAAATAAATAATAAAGAGGGTAATGTTTATATAATGGAAATATTGGAAGCAATTGTGAGGGATTTTTAAATACAATATTTTTAATTCATGTTTTTTCGGATTTTTTATTTTGTATTTCTAGATTTTCTAAGCTATTCATCATTTAGCCTTTACTCGTTATGGAATGAAATAGTTTGAATTCATAATGTGATTGGTGAATTCTGAAAAGGTATTGGATGTAGGATACCTAAAGAGCCAGTACTCGGACCACTCCATAGAGACATTGATAATGTTATCAAAGAATGGTGATTTTGGTCTCACTGTTATGCGGATAATATACAAATATATTATTATTGTTTATTTATTTATTTATTTATTGACACTTTATATACATATACAATAAATATACATATAAGGGCGGGCATATTGCCTTAAGGCAATTTCTTCCTACCTACCCAAACCGTTCAGTTTGAGAAAATTATAAATACATGGACATATTGAATCTTACAATTTTATACAAAAATTAAAAGCAAAGATTAACAAAAATAAATATATGTAAAAAAAAAAATAACACTTTACTATGAAGAGAGGAGAGGGGATGGGAAGGAAAGAAGAAGGATAAAGAAACAATTTAAATATTTAGATAGTGACATTTCAATCTTGAATTAAATGTAAATAAAGAAGGGGCGTCTCTAACATTAGTGGGTAGATTATTCCACAATCGAGCGGCTACTACTGTGAAAGAGGAGGCAAAAAAATTAGAGCGATGACAGGGTATGAAAAGGGTTCTCTCGTTAGTAGAACGAAGAGATAGTCCGTGTTGTGAGCTCTCTCAGATAAACAGGCGAAGTGGAATTATTTAAAATATTGTGAAGAAGTGATAGAATGTGAATGTTTATTCTATGCCTGATACTGAGCCAGTGTAGTTGCGTGCGATACTCGGTTATGTGTATTGTTAACCAGGCGAGAGAAATGTTCTTGTCAATTTAGTAAATGGATGCATTTAGAAATAGGAAACTGGATGGCTGAAAATAGACTAACATTAAACCCATCTAAAACAGAACGACTATAGATGGCTTCAGCCAGACGACAGAATTTGATTCAAGATACGGCACTACCAGATGTGGAGTACCGCTTTACCCACCGTTAAACTACTGAGAGCCTTCCTTAATTCTGACCTTTTTCTTGACGCTCAAATTAGTGGAACAATAAATTTATGCTTTTACGAGCTGAGACATATTAAATGCATACTCAAAAATTTGCCGGTTGATGCCGCCCGTCAATTAACAAATGCGTTTGTAGTATCTAGAGTCAATTATTGTAATGATATCTATGCAGATTTACCAATGAATACAATGACTCGCCTACAATCTGTATTGAATGCCGCAGCGAGACTTATTTTCGGAATCTCTAGGTTCAGTCATATCACTCCACTACTTCGGGAACTACACTGGCTACGTTTTCCACATAAGGTGGAATATAAACTCTGTTGGCTTATGTCACTGCACAACTTTGCTCCAGAATATCTAAGGGATTTTGCATTCAAGGTGAATTAGCTGATAGACGTCTTACGCTTAAATCAGACACATCTACGTCGAGAGGAAAAGTTATTATACCTCTACGCAATCAGCACACTAAATTCGGCCAACGTGAATCTGCAGTCGCAGGCCCTATGGCATAGAATGCTCTCCCAGCAGAGGTGCGAAATGGTGATAGTCAAGTGATCGAAAAAATCTTTAAACCCACTCGTTCTCTAAATCATTAAAATAAATCCGTAGCATGTGATAACAAAGCTAATTGTTTTACATAAATTACAAATTCAAAAAGTTAACAATTAATTTGTTTCTTAAAATAATCACTTTGTAAAGGTTAGATAAAATTGTTTTTTTAATATTTATTCTTTGATTTCCCTTGGGTATTCCCAATAATCCGACTTTCCTCTAATGAATGAATATTTATTGCATTTATTATTGTATATAAATACGTAGTCAAAAGATCGTTAATAATTATAAATCAAACTTAGTTGTTTTACTGCCCAATAAGCCTAAAAGTTGTAACTGAAAAAAAAACCTTATGCTGAGTATTTTTTTTTTATAATACAAAAGTTATTTCTGATTCTCAAATATGAGATATTCCCATATTAAAAAAAAAAATCGGATAGGCAAAGCATGGAACAATAATTTCCTTTATTTCAGCAGATACGACTTTTAGAATAAGCAGGGCCTAAAAACCAAAATGAAACTTATTACAATTCTATCGGGTATTTCAAAACGTTGATTCAATGAAGATTTAATCTTCCTCTTTAAAATGAATCCTTCATGTTTTATTTAATATCCGAACTTTTCTCCATTCAATACCTCTCAATGTTCCTTCACGAAGACTCGTTTATATTTTTTAAACTTCCCGGTCACCATAAAACTGATTATGGCTTCCACTTAGGCACCTCAACCCCGAATTGACTAGTGAACAAAAATCAGGATCTGAATTATTTTGATTGTAAATTTTAATTTAATCAACTATTAAGTTTGTAAGTAAAAATTCTTGATGGAAGTTCATTGTAATTTATTATAGAAATAAAAGACGAGTGATGCTTTAACCCATAGGTTTGGAATATCCTTGAGAAAAAGATTACACTCACGAAGGATGGGACACTAAAAATAAAATCAATAACTTGAACTCATTAAAATAGCATTGTATCAATTTATTAGTTGACCCGATAAAAAAATTGATAATGATCCTTAAGATAAAAACAACTTTATTTAATTTACTTTCGTGTCATTTTGAATTATCTATCCTTATCTCTGTTTTGTATAAATACATTGAACTCCTTATTAAAGATACCAGTCTCGAAGATGTCGCGAAAGCGATGAAACTGATCACTGAATATTCTAAATTTGTAAACAACAATGTTTTGAGTATATCCAAATATATTAAATATGCTGAAATAGACAGGGAAACCATTGAAATAGACACGGAAGTCTAGGCATTTACAGGACTTATGAGATGTCATTGGCTGTGCATTGGCTTATGATCTCTCATTACTTTACAAAAAACAGATGGAAGAGTTGAGGGAATCCACATGTTTGAACACGGGCAGAATGGTGCATGTTACGCAGTGTGTAAATTGGCTACTTAAACCAGCCAATGACAGGTCATAAGCCCTGTAAATGCCATAATGCATAATGCTTATACTTCCACATTCCCTTCTCAAAAATTTATTTTCTCTCTGTTGCAACTAATTTACATTTAAATTGAATCAAATAATAAAAATATTTAATAAATTATTTTCTACACTGGATCAATTTGAATCCCATGATGTTTGTCTGTTATATTTATTTGTCTTCGATTTTCCTTTTTTCATTGTTTCGTTTCTAGTTTTATGTTAATGTACATAATTATCATTTTTTAATTTTAAAAGGCAGTGTATCAATTTACTATCTTCAAATTGTAATACCTAAATAATACTATGTTGATTCCAATTGTTTACCGTTTATTGACTTATATAATATGTATTCTAAATAAGTATTTTTCTAGCTTCTTCTAATTTTAAGATTTTTTTAATACAACCTATACGAAAAAATGTACTCCAGTTCTCCACTGCAATATATGTATGTATTTTTACGTATCCTCATAAATTGTCTAATATGTAATGATTTTTTAATTTTTCTAATTTTTTTTTTTTTCTTTCTTTCCTTAATTCATTTTTATTTTTCGCTCCTTTCTTTGTGTAAAATGCATTTCTGTCTTCATATTTAAAAATGCACTTTTGTTCTTTCCACTTTTATACTAAAATGCAAAGATGGTATTATTGATATTTTTCTTTTTCTTTTAAAAATCATTTATACATTTTTTGCTACTTCTCTGTAAAATACATGTCTGTCTTTATTTGTATATATGTACGTAAAAACATGTAAAAGCCTAAAAAGCGTTTAATAAATATATTTTAACTGTAATAAACGGACTAATTTAAACTGGAATTTAATAAAATAAAATAAATAAAAATCTTCTTAAATATGTGAAGTTATTTTTTCTAACGTTAATTTTAGTTTGGTAGGCTTGTATTTGGAATATGAATTCTTCGGCACATCGCCAACCACGTTTGTAAAATAATGTCAGTTACCAACCGGCAATTGCCGCTCACCTCTGCCAATAATTCAACGAATATTCAAATCATTAACATAAAGTTGATAAGAGGTTTGATGTCTTTGAGGAATCTTATTTAGACTGTTATTTAAAAATAATATATTAGTTCTGTTAGCAAGCAGCAAGTTACAACAAATATGTAGCCTCTATAATGTATGATGTATGCCTGGAGAGCGAATCGGCGATGAACGAAAGTAAGTCAAAAGTGATGGTATTTGAAAGGGATAGTGAGGTTACTGACTGCATAATAAATGTTAACAACGAATGTCTTGAACAAGTAAAAGAATTTGTGCATGTGCGAAGCATGTTTTCAAGAGATGGAAAAGTAGAAAAAGAAGTCGAAAGGAGAGTGAATGCGGGCAATAAAATGAAAGGATCACAAAGCACAGTAATTAATAATAAAAAAAATGTCAATCAAAGCTTAACTGGCAGTGCACAACGGAGTTTTAGTCCCAACACTCATCAATGAAAGTGAAATATGGAACTGGCAGAGGAAGGATGAAAGCCAAGTGAACGCGGTTAAAATGCGATCTCTTAGATGAATGTGTGGGAAATCTATGTATGACCGTTTTGTCACGGAGAACGAATGGACGACGAAAGCATGGTGGAACAAGTATATATGACGAAAATGAACGGTAATGTAAGACAAAGATGACTTAGGAAGACGTGGCATGATCAGATAAACCAAAATATTTAGTCTGGTTATGTCAAAAGTAGACAGAACCGAAGGGCATGTATGACAAGATGTATGAATTTCGAAAAAGCTAGGAATATAGGCCAGGATAGACGTGTGTGGTGGTCCATTTTCTCTGCCTACCCCTACGGGGAAATGGCGTGATGGTAGTAGTAGTAGTACCTAGGCAAAGTATGTAACGGGCAATAATATTCATAATATTTCATACATTGCCTAGACGCCCCAGGTATTTTATACATTGCCTAGGTATTGAATAGAATACCTGAATTATACAGATTGCCGGTAACATAAAATTTCCCAAAATCATTAAAAAAATACATTGTTATAAAATCCAGACGCTTTCCGATGACACTCAATCTACCTATATGGATGTTTGTTTTTAACAAAAATCTTCGCCATCCTACGAAACGATGCGATAGATCCAGCATCCCTAATTTCTTTTGGTAACTCACTAAAAATCTTAAGTTAAATAGTAACATGTATTGATAAATGCTTACATGTCTTCAGTATTAAGAGCTTATATGCCTGTTTTCCCGATCATACAAAAAAAAACTTAAAAATAAAATTGTGTTTGGGATATATATATTTCTATTTTTTACGCGTTAGTCGGTCTCGTAGTGTATTGGTCACTGCGTTTGTCTACCATGCGAGGCCCCCGGGTTCGATTCCTGACATGGTTGATATGAAAAAACATTTTGCAACAGAGATGAAGAACATTTAAGAGAAGGTAATATAGAAGTCTAGGCATCTACAGGGCTTACAACCTGTCAATAGCTGGTTTAAGTGGCCACTTTACACACTGTGTAACATTCACCATTCTGCCTATATTTGAACATCTTTATTCCTTCAATTCTTTCATCTGTTGATGTTTGTGAAGTTAAAGAGCTGAAACCTTTATTTATGCAGGTGAGATTCATCTAATTGAATTATTTCACCTACATACTAGGCAACGCCTGAAAATGTTATTTTTTCAATTTGTATACTTCTTCATGGACCAGGTAATTTATCAATAATATTTTGAGTTGAATCCAGTCCTTGTCTACAAAAATTTGGAAAATAAGGTAATTTATCAACAATATTTTGAGTTGAATCCAGTCCTTGTCATCAAAAATTTAGACAAACCCAAAATATTGTTGATATGAAATATTTACTTAAAAGGGTGTTTTCTTTCCAGAATATTTCATAGTCCCCGGACTGGTATCTAAAGCGTAGGACTGATCATCTTACCTTCATGTCACAAAAAAAATATTAAGATACGCTGAGATTGGTATTACATTGCCATGCTATGTACCATTAGGTGCAGAAAGAGAATAATGATGATGATTTTGACGTGCTTAAAATGTTAGCATATTCACTTTTAGTATTCATTATTCAAATTATTTACTTTTTTTTTTTAATATTTTTATTGATTTTACTTTTGGTGCACTGTGTTAACTGAACATTGGCTGGTTCCCAAATAGCAATTTCTTCCAACCATCAAATAGCATAAAAGTTTTAATTGTGTACCTCAAGTCGCGAAACATATTCAAAAGTTTAATAGCTGTTTGGGTCTCAAATAAATTTTATCGTTGAAAAAGCTTACCAAATGCTAGGCTTCATTTTAAGAATTTCCAAACCCTTAAAATGAAGAAAACCTAATACAATGAAGACTCTTTACAACACTTCTTTACGCAGTAACTTAGAGTTTGCATCCATTGTGTCTAGCCCACAATACATAACAAACATTGAAAGGATTAAAAATGCTCACGTTTAAAATTAAATACCTAGATTACAAACACAATAAAACGCTTTGCACTTACAGCTAATCTACTAAACAAAATAGATTCTTTACGCTTGAAAATAGACGCAATATATCTGAATTGTACTCTTTATATAAATTATTAAATAATAAAGTAAACCCTTTTAACCTACTCTCTAAAATTAATTTTGATGTCTCCTTTCGCGTGACAAGAAATAAGTATTTATTACATCTGCCAGTCCGTAGTACTAACTTTACACAACACTCTTTCCTCTATCGTTCTAGCTCAAACTATAATTCACTTTTTTCATCTATTGATATATTTAACATACCCCTTAATTTATTTGAAAATAAATAAAGACTCATGCTTTCTAACTGCGAGACAGTCCCACTGCTATTTAATGATGCTCACGCTTACCCACACCCGAACACACCCTCCCACACAAATACACACCCTCACAATTTACTCTCATACAAATACACACCCTTTTGTTGTACCATAATGTTATTTGTATGATTTTATTTAGAAACTTTGCTGGTCCGTCTTAAAACCTTATTTTAATTATGTTATTTAATCATTGTTGACTGTTTGTTTCTGTAAAATACATAAACAAATAAAATAAAATGGGCAAAAATAGCTAAAGACAAACAAATAAAAATAATTGTATTTGTATATAAATAACCTAAAATGAATACACTTATTTATTTATAAATTTGTATAAACCACTTAATTTTTTTTAATTACACTTCGACCGGTTTCGAGGTTACTACCTCATCGTCAGGAATTTTACTAACTTATAATTACGCGTTGCTATTTATATAATAAAATATTGTGTGAAAGAGACAGGAAATTGAAGGAAAGAGAGAGAAAGAAGATAAAATAAATCATAGCGGGAATAGTTTTCAAAGAGGACTCGAAGTTAAATTTAATTGATGATTTATTATTTGAAGTTTTTGATTAATGGCTTTACTAATTCCTAATCGTTCTAAATTATCTAAACGAAAACCATTGTTATTGACATGCAAAATTTCTACACACGTTTCTTGATTAAATTCATGGTTTTCGAATATAAGATGATTTGCGAATTCTGAAAAATTAATATTACTCAGACATCTTATATGTTCTTTGATTCTTACTTTAAATTTACGTGAAGTTTTTCCAATATAGAAATTTGGGCAATTTAAACAATTTAATTTATAAATTCCCGAATGATTTAATTTATCATCCTTATCTTTACAATTTGTTAATATTTTACCTATGTTATTATTAGTATAAAAAGCTGGCCTAATATTGTTAGGTAAAATTTGTGCTATATTATTAGAAAAAAAATTAATATACGAAATTCTACGGCAGTTTTCATTTTTATTAGAAATATTTTGGGAACTGTATAAGTATTTTTTCCTATAGTTTAATTTAAGTTTTTTATTCAAAATATTGTCAATTAAATTTAGTTCACAGCCATTATTGAAAGCAATACTCTTTATAGTATTTAATTCTAAGTCAAAATTATTTTTATTTAGTGGTATTGAAGTAAGCCGATGTGTCATAGAATGAAAAGGAGGGTGTTTATGTGATAAAGGATGATTAGAAGATTTATGGATGACCGCATCTAAAAACTTCAAATAATAAATAATCAATTAAATTTAACTTCGAGTCCTCTTTTAAAACTATTCCCGTTATGATTTATTTTAACTTCTTTCTCTCTCTTTCTTTCAATTTTCTGTCTCTTTCATACAATATTTTATTATATAAATAGCAACGCGTCTAATTATAAGTTAGTTGAATTCCTGACGATGAAGTAGTAACCTCGAAACCGGTCGAAGTGTAATTTTAAAAAATTAAGTGGTTTATACAAATTTATAAACAAATAAGTGTAAAATGTCATACCACAAAGTGAAAAATGTTTTTGATAACAAGAATATAAAATTAATACTATTACTCAATGGAAAAAAGGAATAATGAGAAAAGAAAGTGGAAAGGAGAAAATATTAAGAAAGGGAAAGGAGATTTTTATTTAGACGTGATTGAAACAGAGATACTGTAGTAACATCCCATCATGGGAGACGATTCCAGAGGTGAACCGCATGGACACTATATGAGTTAGAGAAGAAAGAAAAATGGACGGAGGTTATTTTTTTGTGTATGAAAAAAGCTGGTTTTTGAATGTTTACAGATAACATTCGTTTTTTTAATGGATCCCAATCAGATTATTTCATTGAATTCCTTATTATTTCCACCTATTTATTTATTTTTACTGGATATTTGGTTACACTAAGATAATATCAACGGACATTTTATACATTTTTGAAAATCGCATTCCTGACTAAAGTGCATCCCTGAGCAGAGTTTGACATTTGCTAAAAGAATTCTTTATTTGAAAATAATTGATTATTTTATGTAGTAGTACTTAAGTAGGTACCTACTTAAATTCAATATTTGAATGAAATTAACAACTTGTAGATTTGGAATTCAATCATAAGCAAGTACCTGGGTACCTACTTACTGATGAAAAGTCTTTTTTACGTTTATCCAAACGGTTCTTACTCAAGATTTTTTAGTAAAGATTTGAAAGTATGCTTAGTTATGTTTAACCTTAAGAGGAAACGCGGTCCGACTTTTCTTCATACAAGCGGATTCACGTATTTGCTCTCTGAATTATGGCATTAGAGAAATGTTTTATTTTTCAATAACAACAACAAACCATCACGCCGTTTCCCCGTAAGGGTATAGAGATATTCAGAGAGGATAAAACGCCACATCAATCTGTCTTTGCATTCAGATCTCGCTTCCTCTACATTCATAGATCTTCGTGTCGATAATTTCGACTTTTGCCAAATCCATCATCAAGTATTTGTTGGATTTGGTCATGCCATGTCTTTCTCGGTCTTCCTCCATTTCTGCATCCATCAACATTCGCATTGTAAATATTTTTAGCCGTTCTTTCGCAGTCCATTCCCTCTTCATGTCCAAACTAGCGTAGAGCTCATTTTTACACATTATAGATATTTACCATTGGCGAGTCCCTATACTGTTTCGTTTTTACCGAAACAGTCATTCAAACCCATAAAAA